>NC_135445.1:7545182-7722682 GCF_051991255.1 Vanacampus margaritifer
GTACAATCTTTTCCTAGAAGCTTACTTGGATTTTTTTTTTTTATCTGGATATAAATGTTCTTATCATTTGGGATTTGAAGGTGTTGGCCCGATTAGGTTTTCTTGTCTGACAAGATCAAATTTTAATATCCTTTAGTGATGATAAGCTGTTTCTCACAATGGCCGGTGCAAACATGTTCTACTTTCTCAAATAGCTGTCCATCTTTCATGATACGCATAGCTGACAGGTGCGTTGTTAATTATAGGGTGTGTAATATCTAAGGGGATTGGATAGGAGAGTCTTTCTGAATGTTCTGAACACCTTTTTTATGACTGTGTCATATGGAGCGTTCCATAGTGGAGCTGCGTGGATGTCGATCAATTTCTTGTAGTTGTCGTCATCACCATCAACTATTATTGTTATTATTAAGGATGTTCAATACCACTTTTTTTCTAATACCATTAGGCCTATGAATATTTAACTCCTGAATACTCACCGATACTGATGCCAAGTACAGCTACCACTAGTACTTTTGATACATAAAATTTCCCCAAAAACCTATGACTGATAATAAAAAGCAAAACAAAAAAAACAACGTATATCTCAATGTAGCATTTTTCCTTTCATGAAATTAAAGGCAATTTTCTATTCTTCTAATTTCTAGTTCCTGATCGTAAAACGGCCACCCCATCACTGAGCTTTAGTAGTATACGTCAGTAGGATTTAAGCCTCATATTACTATGAAAAGCCAAAGTCACACATTGAAATCTGTAAATTATCAGATTGTTGTCCAAATAATCTGCCAGGATCGTTCTGCGGTTTGCATACCTGGTTGTGCACAGATTGCGAATTTATGTTATTTCATAACATGGAAATGGAAAGCTCCACTAAAAATTAAAGTGGAGTCAGCGATTATGTGTTGGCCATTAAAAGTGTAAATTTGATAAACCCACACAAGAGGTTTTGGGGAAAAGAAGCCTGCAGTCAAGCCCCAAGGCTGCAATGCAAAGTTTCTGCTACAAACATATTTTTTCTGCATTTTTTAAATATCTATTAACATATCACCAGGCAGACAATTTAATTGAGCACAGATTTCAATACAAATCTTAGAGTAGTGGCAAATTATTTTCAGTCTGTTTGTCTTCATCTGTTTGTGCTGCAGCTGACATTGACCTGACTTCATGTTGCCGCTTCACGTTGCTTCTATTTACCGACCTCTTTTCCTCCCACCGTGCCGTCTAGCTGGCTACAACAACCTGGAGGTGGCGGAGTATCTGCTGGAGCACGGAGCTGACGTGAATGCACAGGACAAAGGAGGTCTAATACCGTTGCACAACGCCGCTTCGTACGGGGTAAGACACACAACACAACCGTTTAAATTGATCACGGCACAATAACCAAAACTGTCATTTTTCTTCTCGGGGACCTCAACAACATCAGTCTGATAAAAGAATCATGAAACACATGTTGAATGAACAGTCGCATATCTCTGACGAACAAACACTCGAATTTAGCATCTCCCGCTGCTTCTCAGTGGGAGGCTACATTGTGTAGTTGGCACGTGAGCGCAGAGTGAGAACAAGAAGATAGAAGGACAAAAAATGAGAGGTGGGAAAAAGAAGGATTATGATAATGTTAATAATTTATAAGATTCCCACTCTGGAGCAAGCATATTGTGTCGCTTTGGTTTTATAGCAGCACACAAGCTTTTTTTCACTCAATATATTGCAGTGGTCTCTTGAGTTATTTTTTATTAATTTTTCTAAAGATTAAATTAGAAAAAAAAATGTCTAGGATTAGGAATAAAATTCTACGACGGCGTTTTTGGGCCACGTATATTTTTTTCAGAGGGGGGGTAATATTCCGAGAAAAAAAACGTACAAATTTGCGACTTAATAATGTGGCAAATTTGCGTACTACTCGGATGTTTGTGCCAATACGTTTCGGTCGTGTTTTCAAATAAAGAGATAGTAATTACTTTAGCAGAGATTAACCAAATTATGTTTGAAGCGTTGGGTACGGCCAGCGACTAAGAGACCTCGCTTTGCGAAGGTCCACACCCTGACGATTAAGCATTTAAGTAACAGTAATTTCTGGACTATAAACTGCACCCGACTGTAAGCCGCAGGTGTTTTAATGTTACCGCACCGGGTTCCCGCTACTTTATTTTCCATTTTGAAGGTTCAAATTGTCTCACTCTCGTTCTGTCTCTCCTCCTGAATTTGGCCGCACTTGGTATGTTTTGCTCTGCCTGACGCGTTTGCGCTTCCATTATAGTGCGCCTCCTTGTGTTCTGATGGATAAGCCGCACCTTTGTATTAGCCGCAGAGTCGAATGCAAGTGAAAAAAGTAGCGGCTTATAGTCCAGAAATTACTGTAATTCGTTAAAATGTGTATTTACTTGTACATTTATCTTTCCATAATTATTAGTTGCACATACAAGTAGCTAAGTTGATGTGTCAAATCTGCTGCTCTCCGTCATTCACTTGCATTTACCTAAAGTATGCTAGCTTCTGATTGGTTAGTGTTTAGTCAGCTGATAGGCGATCAGGAAGTGTTGTCGCTCTCGCTGTTGTGTATGATGAGCAAAGTTTAAATTAAGAATGAATCCGTCCCCATCCTGCCTTTTCATTTTCTAAACAGTGTCCCATTCAATAATGTTAAGTGTTTTTAGTCACGGAACAAATGAAATATGAATTTCTAATCTTGGTTTCATCTTCTCCATCATCACATCCAGCATGTGGACATCGCTGCCCTTCTCATCAAGTACAACACGTGCGTCAACGCCACCGACAAATGGGCCTTCACGCCACTCCACGAGGCGGCGCAGAAGGGGCGCACGCAGCTTTGCGCTCTGCTTTTGGCCCATGGAGCTGATCCCACCATGAAGAACCAGGAAGGACAGACACCCCTGGACTTGGCAACAGTATGAGACTTTCTTATACTGTAATATACTGTTCATAGAAAATTGACCATCATATCAATCTTTCTGTTACAGGCCGATGACATCAGAGCGTTGCTAATCGATGCCATGCCACCAGATGCCCTGCCCAGCTGTCTAAAACCACAGGCCACAGTGGTTAGTGTTATCTTTGATCAAGGGTGGATACTTAGAAATACCAAAGCAAAAAACATATTGATTTGACATTATATTTGAGATAACACGGGCATTGGCAAAAGCGCAAATCTGCTGGTGCTTGCGTTGGTGGATTATGAATAAAGCAGTCAAATCCAACAGTTTTTATCCATTTCAGGGGGCGGCCATTTTGCCACTTGCTATCGAATGAAAATTCACTGTTGCTAACGACCAATCACGGCTCACCTGCTTACTGAGTTTGGTCATGTAACTTTCACAAGCTGAGCCATGATTGCTCGTTACTTGAGCCCAGAATAACTGTGATGTCATTTTCAGTCTTTCAGATAAAAGCAAGTGGATTTTGCTAGTGGGGGCACACACAACATATTGAATGAATGATTTTGTCTTGTACAATTAACTCATTCACTGCCATTGACAGCTATAGACGTCAAAAATTCATTTGAACTATTTCTATTTGTTTAACTTTTTTTTCCCACTTTTGCTAGCAAGAGTATGAAAACCTAGAATTTTTTGGGGAAATTCAGATATAAAATGTGCAATTAATTACAATTAAAAATTTTAATCGCCCGAGGCGATTAATTTATAGGTTTTCATACTCTTGTTAACAAAAGTAGAAAAAAAATGTTAAACTAATAGAAATAGTTCAAATGAATTTTTTACGTTTATAGCCGTCAATGGCAGTGAATGCGTTTAATCACTTTAAAAACAAATTTTTCCACTTGCTGTCGACTGAAGATGGCATCACCTGTGCTGAGGTAACGACCAATCATGGCTCACCTGTTTTCTGGGTTTGGTCAGCAAATTGAGCCATGATTGGTCGTTACCTACTTCCTCAGCACAGGTGATGTCATTAATTCTGGACAAAATATTAACTTTTTGCTGCTGAAAATGGCTGAATGAGTCAAGTATCCCTTAATTTTTTTTTTATAATAATTGGGGTGTGGGGGGGGGGGTGACTTCCCCTCTAAATAAATGAAATGTAAACATGAAGCACGAGTCAATCCGATCAAATGTGAATCCTGCGATTACCACTCGCAGGTGAGTGCCAGTGTAGTGACAGCAGGCGCCACAGGGGGCGTGGTCATCTCCCCTTCGCCGACGCCATCCTCTTGCCTATCAGCCGCCAGCAGCATCGACAACCTGACCACGCCCCTCGGGGACATCACGGTGGGCGGCGCCACTGGTACGGCGGACGGCGCATCTGGCTCGGACAGGAAGGAAGGCGAGAGTACGGATAGAAAAACACATTTTTGTTTAGTTTAGTTTTGTTTGTATCCACTTTATTCTGACATCTCTCCACCTTTTCCAGCTCTACTGGATATGACCATCAACCAGTTCTTAAAGAGTCTGGGACTGGAACACCTCCGAGACATCTTCCAGAGAGAACAGGTACGCATCACTTTTGCTTCTCAAAGAAAGATCAAGGTGAAAGGAATACGTGAAGAATCGGTTGAGGGAGTGAGTGCAAAAGATCGAAATTGGAGGCACAGTCAGCATTGGAAGACAAGGCAAGCAGGGAGATGAAGAGAGAGCGAGAAAGAAGCCGACAGACCGAGAGAAAGAAAAAGAGAGCGGCAGGAAGACAAATTGAAAGTGACAGCTGGCTCAAGTCCAAGCACCAAAGTCAGGAGTGGATGCAATATGCAGCCTGTGTGTTTCTCCTAATTCCCCTGAAGGGAAGCAAGTCTGCATTGATATTCGGAGTGGCGAGCTGGAGGAGTGTGTTGTCTGTCTGTGTGTGGCGAGAAAAGAATGTTTTGTAACGTAAACAACCACTCACGCTTTAGCTGTTTATTTCATATGCTTTGAAAACCACATTGAGTCTTGTTGTGGTTTGTAGACATGGAAAACAAGTAGCTTGTTTACACCATATAGACGCAAATTCTTATTTATGCCAGTGTTTTTTTACAGCGTGATTCAAACGTTCACTTCATTCCGACTGCCGTCTGCATCTCCTTGAGTTTTTCTCAACACGTCTTTATGCATTCAGGGTGCCACTTTAGGCCCGCAAACATCGATGACAGACGAGAGTAGATTAAAGTTGCGATTTAAATTGGAGAGTTCACTGGCCTCCCCGCGTCCCTTCATCGGAACAAACTTGCAAACTTCACCGCTATCGCTTTGATCAGTGCTCCATGACCGCCGTGCATTCATTAACCTTTCCTGCACGCCGTGCTGGACTAACGCTCATGAATATTTGTCAGCCATTGTCTCTGCAATAAGACTACAATTGCATAGTCAATTATCTACTGCTTGCTTTGGAAAACTTGTTTTGAACACAATCAATTGTCTGCTTGTTTGTTGGATCGTAGCGCTTGCACAAACATTTACATGATTAAAGCATATTTTTTTCAGAAATACGTTTCACTAGTGCTGTCACTCAAATATTTTTAGAATCGATTAATCTATCAATCATTTTTTCTTACATTTGCTTGAAATGAATGCCAATTTTCTATTCTTTTAATTTCTAATTCCGAGTTCATTCAATCAATCTTATTAGCATCTTATTACAAAAAAACGTCCAACAGGTAGCAACAGAGAATAAGAGATCAACCAGAGCCATGTTGCAAAAATGCTCTTTTCCCCAATGTTTTGAACAGTTTTGTAAATAATGATGAAACTTAGCTATAGTCCAATGCTAATTGCTGCAAAACGAAAACAGATACAAATATCATTTTTTTCTGACGAAAGAAGAGGCTCTAATCTTTCTTTTGGTAGGTTTTTATAGCAATAGAACACAATATTCTGTGAGCCTTTCAAAATCAGTCAAAATACAGTAAAACAGGCGGAAGCGAAGGGGGTTGCTTCGGTGAATGAGTTAAAATAGTTGTCGATTAATTTAATAATCAATTACTTGTTGATTAATCCATTAATTTTGGCGCGCTTCACTTCTGACCATCCATTTACAAATGTGTGCAAAATTAAAATTTTACCAAATTACAAACGTGTCTGTTTTCCTGTTGTCCGAGCAGATCTCGCTGGACGTTCTGGCGGACATGGGCCACGAGGAGCTGAAGGAGATCGGGATCAACGCCTACGGGCACAGACACAAACTCATCAAGGGCATCGAGCGGCTGCTGGGAGGTCAGCAAGGTGAGACAGGAAGGTTCCTGAAATGCGCTACATTAGCAGCTCGAGCCAGGAATTTGTCCGTTTCTACTAAAAAGTAGTGATGTGAAAAATGAAGCTTCATGAAGCACTTATGATATTTTTTGACTCCACTAGATGGTGCTCTCGATTTAAAGATTAAGGCTTGTGTGGTGGAAGTTGATGACATTTCCACTGCACCTTTAAACCAAGAGTGCCGTCTCGTGGAGTCCAAAAGTATCACAAATGCTTCATGAAGCTTCATTTTCCCATCACTACTAAAAATGTCCTGTTCCCTGTCATAACTAACAGTATCCTAACCCCAAAACACAAAATACTCCCGGTTAAAATGATACAGCGTATAGGCTTACTATGTCATTACTATGGGCCCTATGCTGTTTCGGCAGGTGCCAACCCATACCTGACGTTCCACTGCTCCAGCCAGGGCACTGTGCTCATCGACCTGGCCCCAGACGACAAGGAGTTCCAGTCAGTGGAGGAAGAAGTAAGCACACACACACACATGCAAAAAAAAATGTAGCTCAACTTCCAATAATTACCTGGTGAATCACACATTGTTTCATATTGGTGTAGCTGTCAAGTAACTGTCAATACTGTGAAAGCAGTAATAGAAGCAGATAGCAGTGTGAACAATTTCAACACTAATGAGCACATTCAGATGTAAATGAAACCTTAATATTCTGACTGTTGCATGTCAGGTACTGCACTTCATTTGCCGTTGAAATAGAAATACATTTTAACTCATTCACTGCCATTGACGGCTATAGACGTCAAAAATTCAGTTGAACTATTTCTAGTTTAACATTTTTTTCCCACTTTTGTTATCAAAAGTATGAAAATCTAGAAATTTTTTTTGTATTAGAACAGATATAAAATTTGTGATTAATCGTGAGTTAACTAGTAAAGTCATGCAATTAATTACGTTTAAAAATTGTAATTGCCCGACGCCCCTAATTTTTAATAATTTTTTGTTAAAAGAAAACATTATTAAAAATGAAAAATATATTTATTTATTTTTTAGAAAAGGTTATAAAAAATTAGGGGCATCAGGCAATTAATTTTTTTTATCATAATTAATCGCATGACTTCACTAGTTAACTCACGATTAATCACAAATTTTATATCTGTTCTAAATCTAGAACAAAAAAATTGAGGTTTTCATACTCTTGTTAACAAAAATGGGGAAAAAAATGTTGAACTAATAAAAATAGTTCAAATGAATTTTTGACGTCTATAGCTGTCAAAGGCAGTTAATGAGTTAATAGGGATGGGCAACCTAGTATCGGGCTGGTATCAGCTGCCCCCTTGTGGCCATTCAGGAACTAGAAATTAGAACTCAAAAGAATAGAAAATTACCATTAATTTTATGCAAATTTAAGGGAAATTGATATATTGGGATATATAGATCTTTCTTTTAAAAAAAAAAGGTGTTGTATTGAATATCCTTACACGTGAGTATTCGCCGTTAAACCATCACTCCCCCGTAGTACCAAAACTAACCTGTGAGGGGCAGCATCTTGCCATCCAGATTGCCGGATTATACAAAGAAGAAAGTGTGGAGGAGGAAAGTTAACTATTTGCTTCTGTTGTACACATTGCCCCAATACAATTTAAATCAACTTTTTTTTTTTTTTGCATTCAGATAGTGTGCGTGAATTCATTTTAATTAATTATTATTAATTAATTAATTAATGCCAGCACAGTCAATTGTCAGTCTTTTGAAAGACAATCTTTTTAATCAGGAATGCAAATGACATTTCAGTCCGTCTCTGAAGGGACACATCGCTGCTCAGACACAAAGAAAAGCGTTTGCATTTCATTAGCATCTTCTTTTTTTTTTGTCATCCTCCTTTTGAATCTGTAAAGAGCTTTCTTGTCATCTTCTCCTCCTTGTGCGTCCTCAGCTGCAGAGCACCATCAGAGAGCACCGTGACGGCGGCAACGCCGGCGGCGTCTTCAGCCAGTACAACATCATCAAGGTGACGCCTCAAAAAACTTGAGGGGCTTCATTAGCTGACAAGGAACTTCAAAGTCAGGGTCCCTTCAATAAAACACACTTTTTTTTTGTGGGTCATTCTATGTGCGCAGATTCAGAAGGTGGTGAACAAGAAGTTACGGGAGAGATACTCGCACAGACAGAAGGAGATTGTTGATGAAAACCACAACCACCATAACGAGCGCATGCTCTTTCATGGTAACTGGATGGGTTTATTTGTTGAAGGTTGATGGGTCAACCCGGCGTCACCTCACACGTTTCCTCCCCGTCAGGCTCTCCCTTCATCAACGCCATCATCCACAAAGGCTTCGACGAGCGCCACGCCTACATCGGCGGCATGTTCGGCGCCGGCATCTACTTCGCCGAGAACTCCTCCAAAAGCAACCAGTACGTTTACGGGATCGGCGGAGGCACGGGTTGCCCCACCCACAAGGACCGATCATGCTACGTTTGTCACAGGTAAATCATTCGACTTCCTCCAAGGCATTTTCCCACATGTGAACAAATGCTGCATTTGTGTTGCTTTTCAGGCAGATGTTGTTCTGCAGAGTGACGCTGGGGAAGTCCTTCCTTCAGTTTAGCGCCATGAAGATGGCCCACGCGCCCCCCGGACATCACTCCGTCATCGGGCGGCCCAGTGTCAATGGACTGGCCTATGCGGAGTACGTCATCTACAGAGGAGAGCAGGTTTGTCTTCTCGGCTTAAATATTAGTACACGTCACACAAATGGATTTCATACTGCGTGACACATTTCAGATTTTTTTGCTATAATTTGCCAACGGTCATACACCAACAGAGAAATAAAAAAATTATATATATATATATATATATATATATATATAAATAATTTTTTTATTTCTCTTATATATAAAAAAAAGACATTTAAAAAAAAAAATATATATATATATATATATATAAAGAAGACAGAAAAAAAATATAAGACGTAAAAAAAAAATATATATATATATGAAGAAAAATAAATAAATAGAATATATAAGACAAAATATATCTATATATATATATATATATATGTATATATATATATATAAAAATAAAATAATAAACATTATATATATATATATATATATATATATAAAAGACATTTAAAAAAATATATATATAAGACGTAAAAATAAAGAAATAAATATATATATATATATATATATATATATATATATATATATATATATATATGAAGAAAAATAAATAAATAAAATATATAAGACAAAATATATATATATATATATATATATATATATATATATATATATATATAAAATAAAATAATAAACATATATATATATATATATAAGAAAACAGATAGAAATCCAATGCACATTGGATGTTACATTTGACACGGCAAAAAAAAAAAAAAAGTGCAAATATGCATGAAAACATTGTAGTTTTATTTTAACATTGTTAATAAGAATATGCAGAAGTGTTTCACTTCAAGTCAGTTTTCTTCAAGTCTTCATGTGATTGGCTGGTGACCAGATTTGTTCGATACTGAACAGATACCTAAAACTGACATCGAAAAATGCTGATAAACATGAAATACAGCATGTCATATTTAATTTCACAGAGCCGATCAATGACGTCATTGATCGATCAATCGGGCGAATTAAAACATTACATCCGATCACTGATTTAACATAAAATACTAAATATCGTCCGATCCCAATCCAGCCATGTGAAGTCTAATACATTACTTGACAGCATGTCTCAGCATTGCCCTGTGTTCATTGTTTCAAGCGAACCGTGATTTTGTCGTTGCCAGGCTTACCCAGAGTACTTGATCACGTACCAGATTGTCAAACCTGAAAGCGTGGCCACGCCCACCGCCCCGGCCGAGCAGAAGTCCTAACGCACGCTTGCCTCACAGCGAGCATCCGAAGGTCGAGACGCCTCCCATAAAGACGGCCACCGGCGGCGGCCAGCGGCCTTTTTGGAAGCCCCTGAGCCCAAGTAAGTGTGGCGGATCGCACCGACGGGCATCAGCGACACCGGGCGACATTGCCCAAAGGGCGGAGTCCAAAGTGGCCATTTGACTTCTAATTTGTTACTGAGCAGAGCGAGGAAGCTTTTTACGTTACATGAATCAAGAGTCTTCAGATGAACGACAGACCACATCGCAAGGGACCACCTGAAAAACAAACACGAGGACCAACATGCACTGCTGCTGTTTACCTGGCTGTTACTCACCTTTGACCTGACTTTGTAAGCAGATATGGGATCAATAGATGTCAAAGTGAAAGCACCGTCACCAGCGCCGTGTGAGAGGAATCAGGCCGCCATCATCTGCAAGTAATCCCCTCACAATTGCGGACTTATTTTTTTCATCAGTCACCTTACAAATAATGGCTTACGGATGATTTGATACAATTTTAATTTGTCACCAAGACCCACAAAATGTTATATCATTTGAATGAGAACATTTCATTTAGAATATTGTACTTTTAAAACATATTTTAATGTACGGAAGCGTATTGCATTCACTTGGGACCCATGGACACATTTTTGGGGAGCTTTGTTTGTTTTAGTACATTTTTTTTTTAAATGTTGTTTTTCCTGAATATTTTTTTCTTTTTTTTAATATAAAATGATTCCTTGTTTTTCTGGGGGGGGGGACGTTTTTTCTGAGTAATTTTTCCGTTTTAGAAAATAATATTTTTTCTTTTTTTTCCTGAATATTTTTGTCACTTGGAGTTCAGAGGTAAAAAAAAACAATTTTTTTTTTTAAATAACCCCCAGCCCCGTTTTTCTGAGTAATATTTCCTCCTGTTTTTTCAGATTTTTTTTCCCCAATATTTTCTTGATGAAAATATTCAGAAAAAAAGAAAAAAAATACTCAAAACGAGTTTTTTTTTTTCAAGCCAATGCAATATGCTTCTGTATTAATGACATATTGACATAAATATAAAGAATCATTCCGTTTTTACCACACATTTACTTTTTTTTTTACTTCATTTCAATTAATCTTGTGCTGCTCCCTCCTGCGTGTCCGCTTTGGCCACAAGGAGGCAGTATACTACAGACAGGAAGCCACCCACCGTCCTTTTTCACAGATGATAAACCACTACTACTATTTAATCAGAGCTTTGGCACCATCTTGTGGCATTTTAGGGCCTTTCAGAAAGGACACCCCAAAAAAAACACAAACAGGTGAATTTTGCACCAAATAGCAGTTCCATGCAAAAAAAAAAATTAAAAAATAGGTGAACCGCAGATGAGCGAAGGATTACTGTACGTTGATGTCAAACGTCCACATGGGCTCTTCACATTTCTTTCTTGTCGATTGTGAGGTCAGTCGGTCTATGTTGGTGTTTACAAGTGCTTCGTCATAGCACATTTCAAATTCCTCACGCTCGAGTACTGTATGGTGAATGTGACCAGCTTATGTCCACTTGTATATGGAAAGAGCATGTATAAGATATCCTTGATATCCACCTTAAGGTCATAATAGTAGACCAAAAGTGGCATAAAATCAGGTGTTACCTGTCTTACTAGTAATGACCAAGAGTGTACTAGTAAATTGACTCTAACCTGGAAATCAAGGATTGAAATAAATGTCTTTATCATTTCATAACACTATTAAAACACATTGGACCACACATCAGGTAAAAATCCAAAATACAGTGACACGCAAGCAGATGAAATACAAAACATTGTTATACTTTTACAATTCCTGTGAACTAGGCAGCTTTATAAAAAAAAAAATAAAAATCTAACGTATTTGTGCCTCATGTTGATACTTTTTTTGTATTTTCCATGCTGTGCACCAGAATTTTCTCTTTTTTAACACTCCCCTCTATATATATTCTTTAATTTGTCTAAATGTGGCTGATTAGTTTGGCATATTCGAGCAAGGAGCCATGTTTGTTAACTTCAGTGAGTTGAAAATGGCCGCTGTCAGAAAGGCGAACGAAATGACGTTTTCCTCCAATGACTTCAAAAATGGACTCTCTGGATTTTTAGTCTTACTCTTTTCTCCGTGCTGGTGCGCAGGAGGACTGGAAATGTCATATTGTAACCCAGTTCTCGTCTGTTAGCGAACTTGTGAATTCGTCAAGCTGGCCTCAATTCAAAGTCATCAGCCGCCACAATGATTGCTTCCGGGGGCTAACTTCAAAATAAAAGCTAAGGAAGGCGTTCATATCCATGTACAGTATTGTTTTGCTCTTATATTGAAGTTGACCTTCACGATGCGTTACGTAGCAGCTTATGCACAACCGTTGTAGCGGCTTGGTTGACGATACAAAATTATAGCCAGTATGCCTGAAGGGTCAGCCGGCCTTCTTGTAAATACGTTTTTGAACTGCTTCATAAAAAGAGAAAAAAAGGATTGATGAAAAAAAGATTTCCTCACTGGTTGTGTTTGTTTTACTTCATGTTGTACAACTGGTTGTACATCACTGCTGTCCACACATGTTGTTGTACAGAAAACAAAATGTAATAAAGAGAAAAAAAAATAAGAATAAAAGAACTCCATCGAGTCTGTGTTGTTTTTGTATTGCAACAAAGTCAAGTCCTCCAAATCCTCAGTACATTTCACCAGTTTATTATTATTATTATTTTTCACTACTTGAGGCAGACACGGTCGTTATACTCAATAAACAAAGAATGTTTTACATTACTGGCCCTAAACTAGATATCAAATACTAAACGAATGCTCAAAACGACGTGCTTTTCTGGTGGTGGTGTTTAGTGGGTGTAATTTACTATGCGTCCACTGGAGGGCGCGCACAACCACAAACAGTACACGTAAGTGCGTTTTGTGTTATAATTACTGTTAATGAAACCAAATCGAAAGAATTTTTCCCGAATATGTATAAAATAAACATTGTTAATATATAAGTTTTAAAACAAACTTAAAATGAAAACAAAAAAGCACCAATGACCGCAACACGAGAGAAAACTGCAGTTCCCATCCTAGCCATTAGTAATGAGTTTCACGCTTACTTCCAAAAGGAGTAGGAAGAAGTATAAATTGATCTGTTCCTGCCCCTTTAATCTTCATTACATGATTAATATATCAAATATTCTTTGTCAACACACGATATAACATTATACAGTGCACAATAAAACTATTCAGTAACATAATAGAACATTCATAAGTGTAACACATTGTGGCCACTGAGCGGCGCTGCTAACCTAAAGTTCTGCTGTAATCATCCTTGTTAGACGCATTGTGCAGTATATATTTATATTTCATTTGTATGTTTATTAAAGAATAAAATATTTGTTATTTCTATTTTAAATGATCTGATTTATAGTTATAGGGTCAGGGATGGTGTAAATCCCCCCCTCCTCTCCCCCACACACAAAAACACTCGTGTATTTTTTTGTAAATTAAAACTGCCCCCCCCCTCCCATTTAACACAATCTATTTTATTTATATAGAAATAATAATAATAATAATATAGAAAACGTACCATGTTATATTCAAATGTATATATGTTAGCATTCTTTTGTTTTAATTCTTAATAAGTCACGGTGTCCCCTCACTGGTGAGCTATTTTTAGAATAGACCAGTGGTCTACTCATACTGCCCTTGGGCATAACTAGTACCCACTGGCACTTTTTTTTTTTTTTTAGACATGTAACAGATCACCCCTCCCTTTTTTTTATATTTAGCCACCATTGCACTGATGAAAAGACACATTTTAATTAAGAACAAGTTTTATTCAAGAGTGGTTCTTCCGTAATAAATAAATGCACAGTTCATTCATTCACACAATAAAATTGAAGGGAAGTTGTTTTTCTTTGAAATGGATAATATATACACATGTATACGTGAAGGTTTTCTATTGCCGTATGGTTCGACTGCGTTGAGCAGACATGAAGAGCGTAGAAAGATCAACTCACACAGACAAAAGTATTGCAGTTTTTTTTCTCGACTGATTGGTTCTCGCTCTCCATTTGTCCTTTCACGTTAGACACACACGCAAACAAACAAAAAAAAGAAAAAAAGTCCGTCTACTGTCACCGTGATGAGCAGATCAACCAGCAATTACAAATACAGTATTGCATCACTTCAAAGTGCTACAGAAATTGGTGTCGACAATCTTTGAAAAACAGGAAAATGTACTTTCAGAGTTAGAGAAGAGAGTGTGATTGTGACGTTAAGAATTGAAACGTCACGTCTACCTTCTTGAAAGGTTCAAAGTTCAGTATTGCAGGAGCTCGGGCGTGCGTGAGAACAACAGGCCTTCCTCATGAGGAGCGACAACAATTGAAGAAAGTAACCTGAGTTTATCTCCTCGTTAACTTACTGAATATTCAACATCTATTTTTTCTTGTGATAATTCATCACATCATTTACATTTTTTTCTCTCCTACCCTGCTCAAAACGACCTGATGAGTGTTTCCGTCTTATGTTCTTGATTTTGCTTGTTGGGTAAACAGATGAACATCTGAGAGGAGGAGGAGGAGGAGTAGGAGGAGGTGGCGGCGAAGATGAGAACGAGGAGATTAAGAGGAGCGACATGAAAGGAGATGAGAGGAAGGCCTGTTTGTGTGAGGAAGAGGATAGACAGGAAACTCCGGTGGGCCTGGCAGCAGAGCACCTGTCAGTGAGGAGGGCCTGCTTTCTACCCCCCCCCCCCCCCCCACACACACACACACAAAACACACACATCCACGTCTTTTGTGTGGCAGCAGGAGGGGTGCCAAAGGAGGAAGGAGCGGGTGCTTAAAATTCCTGCTTCCTTCCTGCATCCATCTCCTCGGATGGATGCAGGAAGGAGAGCTTAAAGAGCTGTCGTCTCCATGGCAACTAGGGTTGCAAAATTCCCGGGATTTTTTTTCTCTCCAAAATTGGGAACTTTCCATGGGAGTTTCCGACACTGAAATTAGTTTTGAGCATAATTCTGACTAAAACGAGATGGTTGATTGAAGCACAAATGAAAATAAAGATCCATTTTGATTTGCATGTTGAATGGGAATGTTTCCAAGGGAGAGCGGCCATTTTAGTCAGCATTTTCAGAGGGACTTTTTTTTGTGGTATTTTTAGATCCAGGGTAAAAAAAAAATTTAATGGCTTCAGTCAGATGGTCGATGAAAATATTTAACCTGTTTCCATTACATGCGGTGTTCCTCAAGGCTCAATCTTAGAGCCCATCAATTTCCTCCAAGATAGCCAAAACCTGTCTTTATATTTCATTTGAACATATTTATATTCCTATTTGTCAGATTTTTGTTTTTAACTTTTTAACTATTATCCTCAATTTCTTAAAACAATGTTTTCAAAATTCCGCAGCTGAACCTCCCATGGAAATGACCAGATGTTATCCACTTCTTTGCAACCCTAATCACACCGAGCGTTCACTTCAACACGTTCACTTGTTAGTCATAAGCGTATTATTAAAATGTGTGTCGCTTCAAGTCCAACACACAAACCTGGTTGAAAGTCAAGTTGTCATTTTTTTTGGTCACTTATTGGAAGAAGCTGGTTTGTGAGCCAGGAAGCGTTCGGAGCGTCACGGCGGTCCATCAGCAGCCCGGCGACGTGGTGAGGGGGCTGTGATGCAGGTAGGCGGGGTTCACCACCGACACGGGGAAGTTGAAGATGAAGGGCGAGGTGGGCGTGGCCGCCGCCGAGGCCACCCCCGACGACGTCTTGGGCGCCAGCAGCGGGCTGGCGGTGGCGGCGGCCTCGGCGGCGCACGAGGTGGCGAGCAGCTGCGACTCGAATTGCAGCAGCTGGCCCATGAAGCTGAAGTTGGGCGAGATGATGGAGCGGCGCCGTCGCACGAACTCGAAGGCCTCGTCCAGACGCACGCGCTTCCTCTTCATCAGGTAGGCCAGGCAGATGGTGGCCGAGCGGGAGATGCCCGCCTGGCAGTGGACCAGGACGCGACCGCTCGAGTCGCGGACGGAGTCTGAACACACACACACACACAAAATAGCACTGGATTCAATATTAAAATTATAATTATAATATATATAATATAATATAATTCAAAATTAATTTATTGTGGTGGTTAGTTTATTCGAGCAGTTTAATTTTAATTAGGCATGTTTTTGGCCAGCTACGTTAAAGACCCACGCTAATGGCCAGATGAAGGGAAAATAACACGTTTGAGTTCGTCCACAAATTGGGCATGCATTAGCAAGTAAGTGCCTCAATATTCAGTGTTATAAGTGATTTTTTTATTTTTATTTTTTTTATCGTCAACCTCGCCTCAATATCGTGATAATTATCGTATTGTGACATCCCTAATTGGGACAAGTTCAAAGTAGACAACAACTCCTCTAGTGAACAGTATGTGTACTTTTAACAGGTGTGGCCTAATAAGTGAAGCCCCGCCTCTTAAAGGCATATATCTAACATACACACATGCACTAAAATACATTTAATTTTCTTCTGTAATTTTATACTTACAATCTCTTTTTGTGTTCAAATAACATTTATCTTGTGTTCAAAGTATGCAGGGAGGGGGTTTTACCCCCTTCACCCCCCCCCCAACCCCAATATGGTGTCTATAGTGTTATATTGCACATGGGTCTTGCATGTATCCCAAGTGATTAATTGGGGAGCACTGTCGATCTTCTGTTGTGGTTGTTGACACTGTATGTCTGTTCTCATTTTCGGTGGCATCCCTCAAGGGTCCATCTTAGAGCCCATCCTATTTGTGTTTTAAATGCTACCTCTCAGAGATGTACCGCATCAATATTGATATTGTTGACCCTCGGTATGATGCAGTAATGCAAGTGAAAATAATAATAATAATAATAATAATAATAAAAGTTTTCCTCTTCTCAGAGTCAGAATAGTTTAAGACTGTTGATTTTAGTTTAAAAAATAAAAAAATTTAAGTGGTGATTTAAATGCTAAAAATCCCTTTGCAACATCAATTTTTAGAAATGTCTTTTTACTGGATAGTTTCATGCAATGCCATCTAACACTTTTGGTTTCAAATATTAAATACCCCCAAAAAATTGTGAGTAGAAAATGTCGCTTTTTTTTTGGGAGGAGGGGGGGGGTTTCTAATACAAAATTTGTACAAAACAAAAATGTTGTTTTATTTGCATAGGCATACGTTACCGTTTGCTTATATTTAGGCACTGTGGTTATATTTGTGCGGCTGTCATACCAGAATGGACAAAGCTGAGTGTTTCCCCACTTCCTCCCTCATCTCTCCTTTCTGCGCACATGCTCGCTCTTACTCGGTTACCACCAATAACCCCATTTGGATAAATAGCCTGATTAAAGTATTTACAGAAAATTCAATTTCCCCCGGCGGCGTCACTGCTTGGATGCTCAAGTAAATATCCTGCAGCACGTGAGGCCGTCTGCACAAAATTAAAAGACAAATTAAATAATGAGTTTCATTTCCCTGAGCTGATTAATTGCGCCGCAATTATTAGTAACATTCATACAGAGGAAAATTGATGGGAAAAAAAAATACACATTTATGTATTTTTTGTGAATATTTACGATTTTACATATTCAGGCCTTTTCCATATTTATTGTAATATTAATAATCTGCGTTATTAAATTTTTTGATTACCTAAGAATGGGAAGACACTTGATTGCGATTGTTCTCGTTCGACTCTCGCACTGATGTCAGGTAACAGAGTGTGTGTTCACCCGGTAACAGTGCGGATGAGTCACGATCTTCTCCCACAGCAGCTAACTATGACACATACCCGCCCGCACCTACACACACACACACACAACGCGGCGCATCACTCAAACCCGCAAAGCGCCGCCGCGTCCAAGATGTATGCAAAGCTCACTCGGAGAAACCGTTGCAAACAAAAAATATTTTTGGTAATGCTTTTAGATTTTGATTTTGTTTTTTGGAGGGTGCTGCCGAGGCGTGACTGCGACACATCGCCACAAGTCTGACATCACCTCGTAGCACGACAAGCACATTGTATCGACTATTAACGCCACCATTTTTTTTTTTAAACGTGTGGTTAATGACCACCCCTTACTTGGAAATCCTGTACTGGGGGAATTCCCGTCGCAACGCAGCAGATACGTCCACGTCAAAATTTAGCAGTGATAAATGTAATAATAATGCATATTTGTGGACATTGGGGGTCAAGTTGTATTTTACAATTTTAAAAAATGTGCAGGATTTTACAAGTTACTGCATGTTAAAGATTAGACGGCTCTTGATATGAAAAGAAAAATGCATTGAGGTGTCACCAAGGTCTTACAAATGCAGTTATGCCATCTAGTGGCAGAAAAATGACCAACACAAATCAATTTCATACTCGCTTTTTACAGTACAGTACATCTTTTTAACTTTAACTCAATTTGATGAAGTATTATTAAATTACTGTATCAATGATTAAAAGATGCCGCCATATTTCTATTAGTTTAACATTTTTAAGTTAACAAGAGTATGAAAAAAAATGTATTGTACATTTAGAACAGATATAAAATGGTGATTAATCCCGAGTTAACTACTGAATTTATGCAATTATTACGATTAAAAATGTTAATCGTAATTAATAGTTTATACAAGATATTGTATAAACACTCACAATATTGAGAAAAAAATTAATAAATATATATATAAATAATTTTTTTCTTTCTATGCCATAAGAACTCACCAATGAACTCGATGGCCTCGAGAAACCAGCAGCTGATGTCTTCTTTGTGGTTGTCTTCCACAGGGATGCACTTGTACTGGTACGCGCCCTCGAAGTGGTTGGGGCAGTCGGACGACACGTTGAGCAGCGCCGAGATGCCGATGGCGTCCAGGACTTCCTTTTTGGAGGCGTGCAGAGCGCTGCCCAGGTAGAGAAACGGGAGGATCTCCACGGGTCCGCCCTGGAGTAAAAAAAAAAATAAAATAAAAAATCCGGACTATGAATTCATGATTTCATAGTGGCAATAAAAGATCATCTCGGTACACGGGTATGATATGACCACCATTCAAGTACATGATCGCCATGGCAACGAGGACGACTGTCATGACAAGTGAATTTAAAGCTGTTATTTCGAGGTTCAACTTGTACATAATGTATCACGAACCGTAAGGCGCCATATTGGGGGAGAAAAAAAAGCCTCGGTGACGAGTACAAAGGATTCTCTGTGTCCAACATTAACGATGTCACTGCGGATGACTCAAGTACTACAAGGGTGACTCCACTTATGTATTGGGGTAATCGCATTAGTTGTGCAACTCATGTAAAAAGGGTCACTTGATGTGTGTGTGTGTGTGTGTATGTGATTGATTGCTGTGAGGGAACATGGAGGAAATGTCAGTGGGATTATAAATGATGCATTTGAGGAAAATGGCGAATTTGATGGCTGGAGCACATGAAAGTCAGTTCCGCTTATTATGGATGGGTGTGCCACTGCAATGTATTGTTAATTGTTAAACTAAGTTATGTTTTTTTTTTAAAGAGGTCAAAAAATGGCTTAATGCTTATTTGGGGATTGATGGCTTTTTCATTTTATTAGAGTTCCTCGAGTTATACTAACTGCAACAACACATCGGCTTGAGTCCAAATGGACAGTCAATCAGCCAAGAAAGGCAATATTCAATATTAATAAATAATTATTAATAGTAAATAATTAAATATTTTTAAAAAGTCATACATTAAAATTACAATGGTGTCGTTAAAACTGTAATGATTTAAAAAAAAAAATATATATATATATTTTTTTTTTTTTAAGTGAAATATATCAAAATTGAATTTGCATGCAGCTCCCAGCTAAACAAAACACAAAATTTTACATCAAGAAATGTTATTATTATTATTAGGGCTGGGTTTAAAAAACAATTTTGAATAATCAATATCAAATCGATTTTCCTTTTCGAGCCTGAAAATCATGAATCGATTATTTTAATATCTCTTTTTCCCATAAATTTATAACAAAATAGAATTTTAAAGTCCGAGACATTCACTGTTCACATGAATTTCAAAGTATTTTCTAACATTTTTGAAAGACCTGACATTTACAATTGTTGAATTCGATCTCATCCTTGCTAATGCCAGTGTTTGTGTAACTTAATTGATTTTTTTTATTACTAAATCATTTAACCAGTTACTTCCTCCACAAAATTTAAATTTGGAATGTAATGTTTGTGGAGTTGTTATCATGTCCTTGATATTTAAGAAGACTTGATGTTCCGTCATAATGAACCAATATCGGACTGAAGCGAAGTGAATCAAATCAGAAAAAAATTCTAAATTGAATTGAACTCTTGTAAATCGAAATCAAATCAATTGAGGACATTTTTACAATTTTTTTTTTAACATTATATTTTAATGAGTGTTGTACTTGAGAGTACGTATTAGCATAGCTGTAGCTGCCTTTATTGAGCCAGAAAAAAAAGAAGTAAAAAAAAGTCATGATGATCTTGTCTCAATTTACTCACAAATTGACTTCCTGGTGTCTAATGCGTATAGAAATTCAATAGCAATACTAGTTACCGTTTTAAAGCCACTATGTGAGAGCGGAAGAGTTTTTCCTCCCTTTATCATTGGATCAGTGGTTCCTATTGACCAGGCTCGTGTTGGTTTATGTCACCGCTGTCAGAGTCAGGAAGTGATCAATACTGCTAAGAGATGTAATGTGAGGAGGGGGCGGAGGGAGCGGGACGCCAAACTCGCTCATCCTGTCCGCGGGTTTGTACGCCGCCACCGGAAGCTCCGAGACGAGACGCCTTCCAGTGTCCACCTGACATGGCGGCTATGACTATCTCTTTTCTTCAAAATGGCACAGAGGCCCGATTGTCTGCACTCGATCCGCTTGTGTTCCGAGGAAATGAAGCCGGGACGCATGTGACTGCCGGAGTGGCATGAAATCGACACAGACAAACGAAACGAGGCCACCGGGGTCACAGGAAGTGACGGCGGTGGCGAGGAGAAATAAGTGGCGAAGTGTGGCCGGGCCCGTGCTGTCATAAGACAAAAATACCTCAGCGGCACGAAAACAAGACGCCGTCCTGCGCGCACAAATTCACTTGGAAACGGATGTGAGAATGCAAACGGCGGTTGAGATGCCCTTGAGCAAGGCAAATAGACAACAGCTGCTGCTGTGTTTGAATTCAACTGCCACTTAAATGGAGTGTTTGTCTAAGTACTGGTCGGTGCTATTAATGTTAGCACAGAGTATTTTTGAATCCTTAATGTCACGCAGCAGCGGAAAAATGAATTATTTGGAGAGAGCTTTTTATTTTTTTTTGTTATGGGGCCAAATGATAGAAGCTGCAAAATGTGGAACGTCACAAGACGAAACGCACACAACAGGTTAACGGACTTCCTGTTTATGCATTATTTTGTCAATTCATCAATCAACTGGATTTTTTTTAACTTCATTTCTATCTCTTTTTTTAAAAAAACATGACATTAGTTCAAATTGACAGAGCTGAAAATACACAAATATAAATTATGATTCAGTTCGTGGTTTGGTTCGTAACATGATAGAAAATAAGCAAAACGGTTAATGGTTTTCAAAATAAAAGCAGAGGTTTGAAAAAGTCTTATTATGATTCAACAATCTTACAATATTTACTGTTTGGGAGGCTGAAATTCTGAGGATTTGGAAAATTTGACATAAAATGATTTGAAAAATAATGATCAATAAATTTGATAATCGATTACTTTTTGTGTACTCAGTTGATCATTGCAACTCGAGTACACTGCGATAACTAGCATAACAGGTCGACGACATGATGGATTGAAGCTATTGAATCTGCTAAATTGTGTAAACACAAATGAAGTAACGTCAGGAAAATGGCCGACTACTGTGAGCATCAGTTTTGGTGTTCTCTCATTTCAACAAGTCATACAGACATGTTTAGGACCATTTTGCCTTGGCGGAGGTCTGTGCTCTACTGACTACCTTTGTAGGTGCAGTACTTGCATACTTGAATGCTGAGACTCCAGTTGTTTTAATACTCATTTCTGGTATCATCTTTTGGACTCTTACCTGGTCGTGGTGTGGCGTCCCGCAGGACGAGCAGGACGAGTCGACGCTGGACTGGCTTGTGAGCGGGGGCAAGGATTTTGTCTTTAAACAAAACTCGGGGTACTCGGAGAAGAACCTGTCGTAGCCGCCTGAAAACAAAGCAAGAATGATGACATTAGTTCTTATAGGTTAGGACGAAACGCGGCTGCTTAGCCGGAAAACGCACGACTATCCGTTATGAAACCTCTCAATCAGGGGTCACATGACCTGTTCTAAAAATAGCTCACTGATGTTAAAAATATGAAATTTGGGATAATTAGTGAGAATTTATTGAAATGATCAGAACCATCATCGATGAATATCCTAATAAAAATTGTATAATTTGAGCTGATTTGTTGTTTTAGAAGTATTTATGAAACTGCTTCAAAAGGATCCTAACTATAATATCTAATATGCATATTTGCCATTAATTTGAAGAGAATGATGATGTATTCTCCTATGCAACTTTGGCATCTGTGTCACACACACACACACGTCCAAACAATGCATCACAGTCCAAACATAGCAGCGTATTTTAGACGGTTCCGTTAAAATCAAATGTTGATTTTGTCAGTTAGTGCTTCCCTTTTGTCATTTGCCCGAAACATCCCGTCTCGGAAGTGATCATGTGAGTGTGCTGGAAGTCCCTCTGGCTTTGTGTAACATCAACGCAAGAGCATTACCTCATGCGTTCAGTGAGCAGCAATGATATATGTGTGTTTAAAAAATGGTGAAAGCCCAAGCAGATGCACAACTGCTTTAGTGTAATTGAGCCACACACACAAAATATTAAACTATCATCAATAAAGTGGACTGGCGATTGAAAGCGAATCTAATAAGGAACATGTATTTTTTTTTCATCTGTTCAGATTATTTATTTCAAAATTACAAGTCACTTTTATTTTTAGAATTTACAATCTAAGCACCACAAAAAGAATCAGACTGAGGATTGTGGTTTGAATAGTCAGTATTTAAAATGAGCAGCTAAATAACTGCATTAAGATCAAAAATAGCTGTACCAGTGTTTTGAAACACAAATATTATGGCAGTAGTGAATTGTGTCGCACCACCGAGAGCTCTTTCTTTTATTGTTGACTCTCAAGCAAAACGCTCCTATTCAAATGTTAATATTTCAATTGGTCGTTGGTGATCCTGAATGCATCAATTATTACCCTTCATACATGAATGAATGGCGCAGAAAATTCAAGTGGACGGCCTTTTGTTGTCACGCGATTGGAGAGAAGCGAAAGGGGAGCCGCCGTTCATTCTCACCTTTGAGCAAGTAGATGCGCGAGGCCGTGGAGTCCCCGCACAGCGCGTGCAGCACCAGACTGGCGGTGCTGTCCTCCTTCACCGCGTCCGCTTCGGGCGTCCTCTCGTCGTACAGCACGACGGCCGAGTACATCCCGGAGCGCAGGCGGGCCCGGACCTCGTCGTCCCCGGCTAGTATTTGGTCCAGGCTCAGCACGGAGCCCTTGGCCCTGCGGCGCACGATGGTGTTGCAGCGGGCGTTGACAGCCCCGCGGATGTGGCCCGCGTTGTAGGCGAGGAAGGAGCGGCAGTCGAGCAGCAGGCACCGGGCGCCGTCCTCCTTCAGGAGCCGCTTGAGCACCGGGCAGTCCATTTCGCACAGATCCTCCATTGCGGCTCGCTCGTGCTGCTGGTCTGCGGACTTGGCTGTGGCTCGCCTCTGGATCGGGATCCCGCGTGGATTGACGCCCACCACCCCCAGCACCGCAGCGCCGCACTTCTAAGCGAGCATCTCGCCTCCCGCGGAGCTCATTGTTACCGCGACCCCCTCTTTCTGTCACTCTGGCTTTCTCTTCACGATTGTTTCGACTCTTTTCCTTTTTTCTCTCTCTCTCGCTCTAATGAATGAGGAGTGTGGCGTCACGGCGGAGGTGACGTCATCGGTTCGGCCAATCACAGGCCAGGCAGTCTCGCGCCCCCTTCCTCCCCTGCTGTCCATTCACAAAAAACAACACATCAATGGAAGCGTACTCGATGAGGAAAATTGGACTTGGACGCCTGTCATGTCGACAACATAGTAAAAAAGAAACGCTTCACTTAAAAAAAAACCCACATAATGCTCACATTAACGTCCTTTTCTGACTTGAATATTTGGTCATATTAACGCGATCTTGGTACGTCATTTGAACGGAACGGAACGTTGGTTTGTGTTTTGCGCATGCGCTATTCGCAAGAACTCTTATCTGTTGAGTACAGGAAGTACTTGTATGCGCGGCGGCCATCTTATGTTGCCAATCGCCAAGTGAGCCTAACTGACATTTTCACGTTGTTTTCTTTCTCAATGGAGAAATTGCCACAGTGTGCATATACACACATATGTGTGTGCGCGTATATAAGTATATACAAACGTCCGAAATATGGCGGCGTAGCCCACAACCAGACTTTCGGAGCAAAACCGACTACTCTATTAATGTGGCGAGTGACATGAATAATATTTTTTATTGACCGTCGAAAATTAAAAGATGAAATGACATCTTTTTGCATGTTGTCTGTGGGTCGCGATTTAGATCGGGATATGTATACGGGAGTGACTCTGTCCGCTAACGTATGTAAAGGGATTATCCCGACTGTTTCAGAAACTGGAATTTTTTACCTTAACCCGAATATTGACTGCATGTAAATGTAGTCAGTGTTTCCGATTGTGGTTTTACATTATAGTAGTGGTGTAGAATTTCATTGCATCTTGATGGGTGCGTCTAATATTGTGGCCTTTTTATTTGGCTAAGCTAACCAAAGTATTACAAACATTAAAATAAACACATTATTAAATTTATACCCCTTACCGTCCGTTTCAATTAAAAGTATGCTTTTCTTTTTTTGTAACGACAGATTTTCATTTTGGCTCTCATTAGTTCATGTAGGTGTACAAAACTGTACAGTATAATTATCTAGGCCATTACATAAAAATGTCCTGAATTAGTCTATTGGAAAAAAATCTACACAATTGTTCTCACAAGACCTTGACAAAAAATATTCCAGCGTTACAATTTCGATACACAACATTGCAGAGCAGTTGTGTGCAGTATCGAAAGCGCAAGTGTTTTTGCATGAAGCACACACGCAAGCATGTCCACGTTTGTGTGTGCGTGTGTGAGTGTGGTTTCACAAGCAGAAAAGCAATTTGCATCTTCTATCACGCAGTCTGAGTTGAGTGTGCTCAGGTATTTGCATGTTGATCTCATTTCCATGGTGACAAGACCAAATAGTGCAGCAGATGAGAGAGGAAAGGCAGACTTGGACAGTTTGTACACGACAAGCGTTCGTTCTCATCGCACACACACACTATTGAAATTCCAACAAACTGTTTACGACCCTGTGAGTGAAGCTGTATTTTTCAAATTAATGGACTTTTTTTTAAATGGAAATACTTATACTACTATCATCTAATAATGTAAATTCCCCCCTTATAGTATAGGCTTAAACCAAATATGACAGTCTGTGATTTTGCATAATTAGGCAAAAACATTAATAAGATTACTACCTTTATAAAGTGTACAAAAATAATTTTAGACGTGCAGTGAAAAGAATGTAAGACATCCAACTGTACTTGGTGGCTCATTCATGAATCATCATTTTGACGACGCTTCTTGGAGGCCACCGTTTAATCCCGCCGCCAAAGCTCTGCGGCCGACTTGTGGCGCTTTCGAATCGACTCCGCCATTGACCCTGGAGATGATGCGAGATGCTTGCGTCAGGGAACATAAGTCACTTTTAAAGCGCTGAGAAACTGCAAGGCTGTGTCACCGTGATTGCCCATAAACTCTCCCTGAAATCCTGTTTATGCAGCTCAATTGGATTTTGATTGACCTTGTATAGTAGCGCATTAACTGCATATGTAGTTTACGGTTATGGGGAAAGACTGGGCGAGAGAGAGAGAGAGGGACGACGGATGATGAAGAGCGGGGAGGGGAGGCCGACGGCATCGTAAGTAGCGGTCACGTGTGCTGGATTGTAGCTTCCATTAACACACGGGCGGGATGGTGCAGCTGCCGTAGCAACAAGGGAGAGGTGAGGAGGGGGCGGAGACAGCGGGTAGCCAGATTAGAGCCGATTGGTCCGGGGGAGACTCTGCGATGATGTCATCCCTCCCTCTGTCATCCCCTGCCCATCCATTCATCCCCTCGCGTCCGTAGCCCGCATGCATGCCGTCATCCGTCAATACAGCCGCTAAGTGGGGCGGGTTTTTTTTTTTCTTCGTGTAAGCACACGTCACTGCTAGTAAATATCTCTTTCACTCCCTTGCCTTTCTGTGCACTACAACAGAATGTAGTATTGTCACAAGAGAGCACATTGATGCAACACTATTGTGCATTTCTAGCTTTTCCCCCTCTAGTAGCTTGGCAGTGCACTTAGCATACATAGCACGGAAACAACTGCCCGGCGTTAATTGTTGGATTGGCTTGCTGAATAATACCACATTCGAGTGCTGAGATTATGCACCCTCTGATAGTGCTGATTTGCTTTTGTCAGATAATGCAAAACTACAAAATAATTTATATGAAAACTTTGTAGACAGGTGGCACATACGCTCGGTCATTTTGAGTTACTTGGGACTTGTTGGGGTTGTGCAGATGAGTTAACGAGTTGAGTTTAATAGTCTTGCATCGCCGTTTAAAGATTAAAGTTGATTAACCATTCAATCCCAAAAACGTATATAAAGTTTTTTCATTCTTTGTCCTTCACTCCCAAAACGTATTTAGACTCTCTTTTTTAATATATGTTTTTTTTTTTTTGCTACTGTAGAGCGTACAGGCTTTGATGCAGCTTCTGACCTGAAGAGGCCGCTTAAAGCAATGGTAGTTATTAAAAAAAACGGCCAGCAGGTGGCAGCAGAGTATAAAAGATCAGCCAGAGCAGATGTTGCAAGAATCTCTTTTCCCCAGTGTTTTTAACCAGTTTGTGAATAATGATGAAACTTAAGCTATATTGTAATGCTAATTGCTGCAAAACGGAAACCGATACAAACATATTCCAATATACATATAATACAATATATTCCAATTGGTCAATTTACAAAGGATTTAAAGTGCCCAATTGCTGCCATCTCCAGACTATAAAGCTCTGTCGAGCAGCAAAAATATCTGGCTAACAAGGCGACACAGTCTTCATACGTCTGGGTGGCTAACCACTCGTCTTAAAATATTCATACCACCGCGACCCAGGAGATGGCAGCGAGAACCGAGGGTATCGTTGCAAAGTGAAGCTCCAACTTGATCATCCAAAATTTATGTTGAACAATGCGCCGACGACAACTGCGTGAATGTGATACAATAATTGTACGGTTATACAGAGCTGTCAAAATTAATCAATTAGTCGACAAGTAATCGATTATCAAATTAATCGACAACTATTTTAATAATCGAGTAATTATTTGTTGCCGTTTTTTAATTTAAAATTGTCCGAGTCCCTGTTCACTGATTTCTGTAATCGTTCATGAAAGAAGACTGATTATCTTCTGTGTTTAATCAAAATAAGACATTTGCAAACACCTGTTTTTGACGAGGTTTGTGCGCAACTCAGTGCTGTTGTAATTGGTTCGTTTTTTGTACAGTATTTATGGGTCATTATTATTGCAATCACCGTCTAAGATGAGATATTTACCTTACCCGTTAAACATTTTTAATGTGTGAAAAGTGCAAGCCCTAAAAAATGCAGCAGTTGTGGAGTCAGCATTTCATCACCAAACACCGTAATTACACTTTTAATTAGTATCTATTTGGATCTGTTTATGTAAACATCCCCACTTCTTCCACCAAAGTAGTCTGCCTCCTCGACGCTAATAATTCTCAGAATTAATGCCACTGTCAGTGAACTGGAACTGGAACTGTAATGTACTAAGAGTTGCTTCTAAAACTTTAATGATCTATAAAAGAGTGAGTGACAAAATATCATCTCAAGCGCCCCATTCATGTTCCAAGTCCTTTGATTAAACTCCCAACTGTCTTTGGGCTTCAGCTTCTTTCACAAGGAAATGTGAATGCAGCCAACTTTTGTTATATAATTGTTACATAATCCTCCATATTGTTAGACAGGCAACAGCCCACATTTTACAAGTGAGTCGCTTGTTGGTGGTTCGCCGTGAAAAGATGATAATGGACCTCATCCTGTGTTGCTCTAAAAATAGACACCATCGAGGTCGTGACATCATATATGTTGCTGTTTTGTACACTGGTTTACAATCAACTTTAAGTAATGACTTCAGTGCACCAAAATGTATCCATTTTTTGGCTCGCAGTATTGCAGTCTAATCGTTTAATGCTACTAAAATTGCTCAAATTCATACTTTTAATGATTTGCCTCTATGAAAATGTCATCACGATCATTTACTACAAATAGCACATTTGGAATGTATGAAAATGATACGTGTGTCTCTATCCTGGGTGCTCAGCGCATTATGACTAAATCGACAATTTTAATAGAACAGAATGTACACTGAAAAGTGAACGATGTTTAGTCATTATGGGATGTGAGTCACCTTCCAAGTACAAACAGTAATTTTCCTCCTCTGCATGTTTGCCACCTCAACTGTCAACCACATTAAAGTTAATGGTGAATACACAATAAAAAAAATTATTGTTACGTTTTAATTTACAGAGGCTTTTTACACTTGCATGAATGTTAAAAACATTAGATAAAAAAATTGCCGTTGGTAACAAATATGGCACTCAACAACTTGATTTTAGATTTGCTAAAACCTGGTCTAAGTGGTACATTATATAAAAAAATGTCGTTGGTAACAAATATGTCACTCTGCCATTTTGGATTGCATGGCCCCTGGCAACATATGGCAATTTGCAATTTGGTGACAAAAAAAAACAAAAACTCGATTTTAGATTTGCTAAAACCTGGTCTAAGTGGTGACGCAGGTGGAATATATCTCCGCAAGTGGAGATATTCTTGCAGTTTCTTGAACTTGGCGTAACAATCTCTTGCATTGGACAAAAGTCAAAAGGTTGGAGGTGAAGAGTTTCTGTTCAAGTTCTGTACACCATCATAAAAAAAATCACACATGGTGGCGCAAGCATGTATTAATATATATGTATACACTGAATCTGTGCTACTCGCTAATCCCTTAATCCAATGATTAAACCCTGAGTGATTACTGCTGCACTTCTGTTGTTATCGCATCAACATGTAATAGCATGCTGTATACGCATGTTGCCGAAAAGAAGAGGAAGAGATACAGAGTGTTGCAAAAGAGTAATCGAGAGGGCAAGTGAGGGTGAGAGGGCAAATTGAGTAGCGGAAATGAAAACGAGCCAACGTGAGGACAGATCCATATTCTCTCTGTGACATGGCCAATGACTTTGGCAAGTGCGCTTTGTGGCGCAACAAGAGATGCCATAAGGCGCATTAGTAGCAGTCTCAAAAAGCAGCAAATATTTCCAAGCTTGATCATCAGAATGGAAACAAACGAAGAAGCTGGTGGCTTCATAATAATGACTCAAGCGTGGGTGCGCTGCTTTTTTTTTAAGGTCTATATTGTGTTTGTCTTTGTGTTGTCGGTTAATAAGTAATAGACGCCCGACAACAGGTAAGCCGTGGAGCCACACAACAAACACACGTGTGCAAGGTCAACGCACTGATGACCTTCTTGTCTGGACTGAGGTGACCACACACAAGCATACACAATTAAAATTTGTTTACTCTCTCACCTACTTACCCTCATGTGCGTAAATTGGAATTCTAAAATGTCATCAAACAAAATGCATGTTTACTATAACAGCACGTCCATAAATTGAAACTAGTTGGACATAAAAATGAGAATGTAGTTTGTCGGGGGGGGGCGGGAAGGTAAAATAGCTTTTTTTTCCCGAAATATGTTGAGCATTGCATAATTGATGAATTGGGATTTTGTTTTTATTGTTAGCAACATATCGCACGTGGAAATGCAAATACAAGTGTGCCAACATTAGGTGGAAATGGCGTAAAATGTTTTTATACAATATCAGAAATAAGTCTTATGAATCGATCTCAAAGTGAATGGAAGAACAATATAATACAACGGGTTATTTCTTTGTTAGGCAATCTACAGTACGATGGGGTCAAAACGGACAAAGCAAGGCCTATCTCTGATTATTTCCGACCTTTAACTATTAAAATCGATGTTTAATGCATGAGCTCATTTGATCTCTTTGATCGAGGGAAATTCCAAGAATAGTTAGTACAGGAATTTTCGCTCTGTTTGTTTTGGTGCACATGTTTGTCTGATGTCTCAGCGACGGTTATTTTTTTTGCAAGTCATTCACATTTTTTTAAGGATTGAGACAGCAAGAGTTGGGACGTGGCAGCCTATTGGCCAATCACATGTCAACAAACTAGCCATAAACTACTCTCCCATGTGAAGCTGAGTGAAAGGTGAAGAAAACAGGCGGTTCATATTTTTGGACATCAACTGTACTGTGTGTCACTTGCAGTTAATGTTAAAGTAGCACTAAGGAACTTTTCAACCTTAGTAAAATATTTTCATAACTCTTCTGATGAAACATCGACTTAAAACTAGTTAAATGGTACCTTTGCCGTGGCCTGAGGGGGTCTGTATCATTATTACTGGCACTAAACAATTTTGAGGAGGATGGTAGGAACACTGCCACACAAAAAAACTACAAATGTGCTGACTGCTTTATGGCACACGTCGCTTCCCCCTTTACCCATTCGTTACAAAGACGGAAGTCAATTTGAATGTTGTGAGCTCAAAAATGACGCTTGTCCTCAGGAGAATCGTGGTCTTCCTTCAGGCGTAACGTTTATTGACTTTGTCCATATGGTGGCGCCATAATCAAGCTATACTGAAAGTTCCTTAGTGTTTGCTTAAATGTTTTATTGATTGTATTTGTTGGATATGCTGGCCACATAAGTCCTTTCTAAAATAAATAAATAAATAAAGTTCATGAACCCTTTTGGTAGCCGTGTTTTTTTTTGTTTTATTCCTACTCAACTTAATTCCATGCAGGGAGAATACTCAAAAAATTCAATTAGTTCCAACTTCCACTTCCTGGTCCCCCGTGGCCAACATAAATGGTAATTACATAAAATGTTTGTCAGATTTTGAAATTGAAATGAATCATTGAAAAGAGAATGTTAAGTTTTAAATGAAAAGCCTTTTATACTCTAAATTAGAAAATATAGGTTGTCTAAAAAAAACTAGTTTAATTTCGGATATTGGATTGACTTTGCTGTTTTTGCAATCATATAATTCCCTTGCCCAGAGTTCACCAACTGATATTAGAGCAGCATTGAAAATTGCTTCCTGGCTAAAGTTCAGTACCAATTTGAGCAGCTCACACTGCTCCAACGCAAATTACAGTTTACGACTTTACGCTATCCATAGCGAGTTTCTGGAAACACAGGATCTGTTCTTGACAGACCACACAGCACAATGCCTGCTACTAAAGCCCGTGACGAAAACACTGAACTCCTCGAGCAGGCGTTCACGCAAAACCAGGGAAAGTCTATTCGGAGGGTTGCATTGGAATTCAACATCAACAAAAGCTCCATTCAGTGGATACTTTGTGGTACGGGGAAATTTTATCACCATCAGCTTCTCAGTCAGGGACACAAAACAATAAACAGGTTTGAACTCATGCTGACCTTTCTTCTCTTTTCTGTTTTTACGCCTCAGATAGAAACACACTGATGAAGTGTGTGAGAAAGGGTATGGGTGAAAACTGCGTGAGGGGGGGTTGGAGAGGAACAAGAGGAAGTGGAGTGTCCTTGTTAATGAGACACGGTCACATTTAAGTGATTGGATTTCCTCCTCTAGTGTGCCGCTATGAGTCAATTGCCCAGTAGCCTGACAAGCAACCAGAACTTACACAAAGTGAAAAATGTGCTTGCTTCCTCGCACCCGCAACACCCCTTACCCAACCCTCCCTGTGTGCTTGCTTAAAGGCGCACGACACCACACAAGCCTTGAAGCATTATCACAATCTGCCACATCCTCAACACTTTTCCAAGATAGAATGAAATGTGCTGGAACGTCCTCACACACTTCCTGCTTACACGTCACGCCGCGTTATAAAAGAGAGAAACCGGATGCTTTCTTTCAAGCTCTGTTAAAATAAGCCTCATCTCAAGCAATGTGCTGCTTTTCTTTGGTCCTTCCTCGGGTCTCCTGACGGCCTCACGACTCTGGCTGGAAGTGTTCGGTTTAGGTGAACGGTATGGGATTTTTTAATAGGTTTTAGGTGAACTAATGAATATACACTCACACTCACGCACACGCGCATGCACATACACATTCTCATCCACATACAAAAAAAACCCCAAAAATTTAAATTTGGAAAAAAAAAAAGAGAGCAATGATGATGACATGTCAAATCAGTAAAATTACCGAATGAACAATACTGAGCTCTCCATAAAAAAAATAAAATAAAAAAATAAATAAAAAAATTCTGCTCCGGAGTTAGATCAATATAGTTCAAATTAGGGATGTTGGATAAAAAAAAATGTTTTTCCAGTACGAGTACTCAACTGGTACCGATACTACTAAAATAGAGAGACCGGGGCTAGTTATACACAGACTGTTAAATGCCATTATTTCTCAAAAATAAGGGGTCAAGTTTGTGGACCTCTCATTGTATCATGGCTGATGTGGCGTGATGTCTTGCTCTTTTAAAGCTGGTTGCTTTATCCAATGCGACTTTGCCACGGATACTTGTCTGTTTGAGCTAAAGCAACAATACGCTCCTTGCTTAAAAAAGAAAAAAAGAAAAATACCCACAGTCTGCAGACAGTTACGTCCAGCCAGCCATTTTCTGTAACCACTTATCCTCAGTAGAAATGAGCGTGTGAGCTGGAGCTGGATAAAGATCCTTTAATAGTAAACGGAGGCGTTGACAGATTAGCTGTGATAGTGTGCAGTTTTAAGGTTGGATCCTAATTTGTAGGACTGAAAGTCATTAAAAATACAAAAACCCCAGTATCATCTATATTAGATGTGCCCTACTAACCAGCACTTGGTATATAGCAGCTAGACTTCCGCATTCATATTAATTATTCCTAGAGCCTGTCACAAAATTGCACCAGTAAAACTTGCCAAAAATAAACTAGAACAGAACCCAGAAGATCGCAGACCTTTAACGTTCAACTGTTAACAAAGCTGATTTGCGTCTATTGGTATTTAGAGATAATGCTGGCTACAGCTACTGAATATTTCAATTATATACTAAATACTGAATATTTACCATCTCCCACTTACTCTATTATGGTTGTGGCAGTAGCTCATCCGTATAGACTTGAAGGGTTTTGGACCCTGGTCACCCCAATTCCTCGTATCGCTCCTGGCATGCATCTCTGCAAATGTGTGGTCTGGTTCTCCATGTGGTGCTGAATGCTACAAAAATACAAATCACAGTGCAACTGAATTAGCCTTCAGCAATTCAAATTAGTATAGAGAAAGACACAATCCAAAACACTCCTTTTGCAGCTTTCTTGGAACCTTTGCGAGTGTGCAAAACATTGACTTGTAAATGTTGGTTTGTACTTATAATGACTTTGATGATATGAATTAATCCAGATGTATTGCTTTTTATGTTTTAAAAGCATCATTAGCTTTAAAGGCAGTATCCTACTTTGTATTACATCAGATGGCTTTGGATACTCACTCACTGCCAGTTTTTCTTATTACTGTATCTGCTCCACCTCCCTATACATGAGTCATAGTTTAAATAAAGGTCACCTGCCCATTACACTTTTCGTGGGCATGAAGAAAGCTCTGGGAGACACAGCTAAAAACATGGTCCATTCATTTCAATGGGGGGGGGACAACGTGATTTATGAATGTTTTGAGATGCCATCTTCATATGATCGAATCTATTTTTAGCTTGTAAATGAATGAAGGTGAGAAGCCAGTTTGACAGTCACGATCTACAGTAAGCGCAGTGGGCCTAGAACGGCAGTTGCGGGAGAGTGCGGTTGTGCAGCAAAGGAAGATAAATGAGACAATTAAACACGACTTGATGGCACCTCAGTGACTAATGATGTTTCCTTCCTCCCTGTCTGAGGACACACAAACACACTTGCTAGTAAGTAAGCAGTGAGGAGCGAGTCTGTGCGTGTGTGTGTGTTTTCAGTTGACTGTTTAGAGACTGTTTCATGGTTTCCATTGCTATATAGACAAACGGTGTGAGGCATCGAGTGAGACGGTTAGTGTGGATAACAAATTTACTTTTGAGTTTTATACTTTCTCAATAATAGGCTATGTGATGTAGTTATAGTATTTTTCATGTAAAATGTATGCAAATCATGCCTTGTAACACAAAGAAAAAAAAACAAGTGATGGCTTATTAGTCTTCAAAAAAAATCCTAAATTGTTTTTTTTACGCTTATATTGTATGTCAGATATAACCAAGCCCTGCCACGCAGAGCAAAAATCTGTGCGTAATTGATGCCCTTCTAAAAAGGTTTATAAATGCCTGCAAGACTGCAGCAAAACACTTTTTTTTGTCAACTGAAACTCCTCAACTCAATCTCAACACGTGTTGGCAGCAGGATGCTAGATGGCAACAAAAACATCACTTGTTTAAATGAAGCTACCCAACTTACTTCAACATAGTTTCTTAGCACAAAAATGCCACAAGATGGTGACCTGCTTTGGATTAACCACATAAACGTCAATGTGTGAATATGTATTTGACCCTTTTGTTAAGAATAAATAAAATAAATAATGCTTTATTGAATTTAAATACAGGTACTTACCTCTTGTAAGAACGTTTCATTGAATTTCTAGAAGAAAATCCACAACACTTGGCATTTTTTTTGTTGGCTAGCAACAAAATAGCCTACTCTAGTCATTTTAACCTTTCTATTTTCTAGACAAATTTTAAATAGGTCAAAACGAATGACAATATATATATATATATATATATATATATAAATCTGAAATGAAAATGACCTGAAATAAACTTATGAAGCTAAACTAGCATTAGCTTAAAACCCAGACCCGTTTTAAGCAAATGCCTGCGCTAACCATTACAAATTTGTCTCGATACTTAAGTTACAACAAACTGTGTATTGTCTATTTGAAGCACTTACTGCACACTTGTTACGTGTTCCCAGGTACAGACTGTATTAGCTTTGCGCTAGCTAACTTCCTGTTCTGTTTAAGGTGGGAGTGAGTGGAAGCCCGCATGTGATAATTAGTTTGCCTCATTAAAATGGACGCCAGGCTTTGTTGTGCCATCTGGAGCCACTGTCCTACCTCCTGTTGACTCGCCAATTTGAGCTCCTTGTTCCTGGACAACACACGTTTATATCAGTCTGTGTGTGTGCGTGTGTGTGAGGTGCATGTTGCCAGACAAAATGTCCCCAAGCCCTTACAAAAATAGACCTTAAAATGAATCCCTGTCTTCTAATCCTGTTATACCAAACTTTCAATTTTGTGATAATTAATGCTAGAAAATTTGGATAATGTTAATTTTAAACACAATTTAATGTATGAATGTCAATGAACAATTGTATGCACACAATTATACACTTGAGCTGTTACTTTCTTTTCAATGAGTAGCACTGTGTTGCTCTAATTTATGCACGTGTAAGCTAAATATGACTTAAGCCACTTCTGCTTGCCACATTCCATGCAAAGTTGCATTGACTGTATTGTATGCTGGGGACAAAGGAAGGTCACATATAAATAAGGATTTCCACATATTTGCACATGAATGCTGATGTCTATCACATGCCGTGAGAATTCTGGGTCAAATATGCAGCCCAAGACCTTTTGCACCTTTGTTTATTTATTTTATGAATTTCTTTTTTTTTTTTTTGTTAGTACTCGTTTTTACATATATGCAATATTAAATGCCCTATTCAAATTGATTCTGATTCTAATCATTTATATTAAAAATACATATATTATTTAAAAAAAATCAAAACACACATTTAAAGGGTGAATATGTTTCAAATTGGAAGTTGTTGCTGTTTTCTAGCTATATTAAGTTTAAAAAAAATATTGAATGATCTTACAGGTGCGATGAATATACTTTAGTGCATGGACTAATTATACTTTCCTAATTCATCTTCCTAAAAATATCATATATGTGCTATAAAAGCAAACATGATTCATAATAGCATTTTTTTAAATTATTATTACAAATAAATGGAAATCATGGGTTTTGTCCATATTCATGCACATTTCACATTTCTCCAGCTAATGATTCACTAAAAGACCACGCAAGCTGGCTTTTTATTAAATAAATTCTCACATCATTCAAACACATTGTTTATGATTCACACAAGTCAAAATGTAACTCAAGGCATCATGAGGGAATCATGTTCCATTTCCAACATCTATGACGACAGTGCAGCATGTCGGACATTTTGTCTGTCATCGTGCTCACCCTTCTTTGAAATTGATTCGGCAGGGTAAAAAGAAACGCGAAGAAAAAAGACATCACGGGAAGGAAGAAGGAAGAGTGGCTGTCGTCAATTGTTGTTGGGAGATGTGGCTGGTGGATGAAGGGCAGTGAGTCATCCTACTCTTAACAAGAACCGCACAATACCAGATGCAGTGTGATGTACTTCTGCAAGCACGTGTGTTTGTCTGTGCGCATATGTCAAATGTTCTGTCTGCAGTATTATGATTCAGTGCGTGCATGTTTTTATGCCAAGCACAGTAGGTTTTATGTGTCAGGTATATATCAATCTAGCATTTGTAACTGACCTTATTTGGTACAAAAGTACAGCTAAAAAAAATACATTATTGAGCATGTTAAGTTTTTAATATTGCGGCTATTTTTTTCTTTCAGTAATTGTGATTTATTTATTTTTTTACATAAATCTTAATTTTAGGAATGCTGAAGATGAATTTCCTTCCACCACAGAGTACCTGGGTTCAAACTCCGCTTGGACCTCATTTTAGAACATTCGATGGTTCAATACCAACTGACTATCATATCGGGACATGGATTATAATTTTTAAATGCAGAACTTTCAGCATCAGATGACCATTTTTAACATAAATACGCCATTAACCATCATTTTAGACAAGTCAAGTTAGCTCAGTAGTTAGGGCAATCGCCTTCCACCATGGAGTATCTGGGTTCAAACCCCACTTTTAGTACTTTAGTAATTTATCTTTACTTCATAAGCACATGCATTCAAATCTTAGCATTCAGCTTTTCAGCATTCCCACGCAATTTCTGCAGAAATTGCACTTTATCTAGTTGATTTAAATATTATACCACTAGTTTTGTACACTGTACTGATGTTGTTGTTGTTTTTTTAACATTTTAAGCTAATATGTAGCATAAAGACGTCTTTTTTTTCTTTCAGTCATTGTGATTTTTTAAAATAAATCTTAATTGATTCAAATATTGTATTTTTTATATATTTTTTGTATATTGTATTACTGATGTTAATGTTTTTTTTTATTGATTTCAAGCTTATATAGAAGAGCCATGCAGTATATTTTACTATCCCAAATAAAAACGAAAAAAAGAGACAATTTCAGAAATTGAGTGATATTTAAATAACCTGCTAATACCAAAATAACCGTTGTTGTGACATTTTACAGTAACAGACATTTTTGTTGAAAGTCCTGACCCAAAAATATGGGCCTATGTGAACATGAATTCCTGCTTCCTAGTTTCTAAATAATTATTTGCTGATTATCAGTGCAATATCTAATGAGAGCTGATCCCGCTAATAATCAGTTCTTGCAAAATAACCAGGTTAGTGTGTGTGTACGTGTGTGAGGATACTAAAAAGAACCAAGTCAGTGTCGGTATGACGAACTGTTGCTAAGCAGTGCTGGTTGCTAGGTGGTGAAGTGTGTGTGTGTGTGTGCGGGGGGGACACTTTTTCAGTCCCTGATGGAATCTGAGGGTTTACCTCAACGTGAGTGCACATGTGTGTGTCTGTTTTCACAATACACTCCTGGAGGAGTGCAACTTTATTTTTGTAACCTTATCAATGTATTCATATTGAGATAAAACATTCTTTATGCTTCCGTTCCTTATTCTGCATTTTTGTTTTTACTACCCTTTTGCCCCTTTTTTTTTCATCTCGACGTGGTGTCGTTCCCCTCAGACCTGGTCGCCTCCGTACGAGTGAAGGAAACAGCTGGGGGGTTGACGGGCCGAGACACAGGCAGCCATTTGTAGTCCAGGTTTTGTGATGCCGGGTCCAGACGCCAGTCGTAGTGCTTTAAGAGGTACGTGCTTGCTTCCTGTAAACGCGACACGTTACATTTGTTTACATCTTTTCTGCATGTAGAAGAATAATATTCCAAGGTGTCACCGACATTAGTGTCGCTCTAAGCTCCACGTCACAACAACCCTCTTTATGCTATTTTAATCTTTGCACAATCAGTATCAATTTTGCCGTTATCAAAGCCACTCATCCCTATTGGCTAATATCAACCATGCGACTGTTGGCCCACCCCTCTCTGATTTATGAATGAAGATGATCCGGATCGAGGGGGAGGGGCAGGATGAACACGCCGGGGGAAGACGAAGGGGGCGAAAGAAGTGATGGAATGGAGGATGGAAGATGAGGACGGGGGAAGGCGATGAGTCACATCTATGACCTAGATCCCTGCGGTCTACTTTTCACACTGGTCACGCCAGTGTGTGCGTGTGCTTGGAAGGGGTTCTGTCCGTTTTATTGCCATGACCCAACAGTGAGGGACATGTGCTGGCCGAATTTGCAAATTGTAATTAAAAGGCCCGGATATGTTAGGAGTGATTTTTCGCGAAACGTTTTTGAAGGTGAGAAGGATTTGTACTTCCCCATACAGTATTGCAATATACAAGATACGTATATATCATACTATAATAGAACATTTTGAGACAATGCTGATCAACTCCGCAATTTACAAATAACACCAATAGATGGGTATTTTATTACTAATTAGGTGAATATGGCTTTTCCAACTTAAACACTCGACAATCATGACTCCAAGAAAGTTTGTTGAAGAGACTTGCAGAATTGGGTTATTCCCTATAGAGAGACCAAAGTTACGTTTTTGGGTATTCTTTTATTTAAATATAATCAAATTTGATATATTCAAATTGAAGGACAATTTGTCCACTATGAACCATTTCGAGATATCAACATTTTGCTTTGGTCATAAGTACTTTGAGATCCATATGTGAGAAGAATAAATTAGTATCGTCTCCAAATAATACAGGAAACAAAGAAGAAGAGGCTGCTGCCAAATCATTAATATAAATAGGAAATAGTAGTGGTCCAAGGATAGAACCTTGAGGTACTCCACATCTAAGGGAGGGACGGTCCGCTAGACATCTATTTATGCAAACAAACTGTTGTCTATCATAAATATAATTTGTAAACCGTGTATGTGTAATCCCAGAAAACCATAATGTAACAGTTTCTGTAGCAAAATATTATAACTGACAGCATCAAAGGCTTTAGAAAAATCCCCCCAAAAATCCCAAGGCAAATTCATTTTTGTCAAATGCAGTATAAATTCTGTCAGCCAACTGAAGTAAAGTGCACCATCATTCTATTATAAACCAGTCTCTCCAAGATCTTTGAGAAACACGGTAACACAGAAATGGAACGGTAATTATTAAATAAACTATGATCACCAGATTTATAAATTGGAACTACTTGTGCAATTTTTTTGCTCTCTTGGTATTATAAGAGTTTTAAACGATTTAGTAAAAATACAAGTTAAGGGCTTAATAACAGAAGAACCCAACTTAATAATTAAACTAGACTTGACTTCTTCATGGCCAGCGGCTGAATCTTTTAGACTTTTAATTATTTATTTATTTACTGCTATTATATAATTATTTAATTATTGTACTCCCTAATCTGCTCAGGAAAGGACCAGGGCAGACATTTGTAAATATTAAACACATTTAACCGCAATTAAAATGATAATGGGAAGAGTTTGCAATAGCAGATAGCAAATAAATAAATTAACAGTACTATTCAAACCCCCAGTTTCTTAGCTGATCATTGACCCAAAAATATTCTAGTGTTTTCTCCCCTACACTGTTGTGTGGGTAATCATTGTAAATGAAAAGCAATGATTCTTGAATGACTCTTTAGCCATGCTGCTGCATCCCAGTGGTGTTGTTGCAACCAGTAAAACCAATACGAAAAGGCAATAAAATGAGTTTAGTCCAAGAAGCTTTCAACTTAACAATATTTACAAATGCTTTTGTTGGAAAGCGAGACCGTGTAGCGGTTGTGAGAATGTTTTTTTTTTTTCATAGCATGTTGCTTTATATCCTGGTGGTTATGTTGAATGTTGCCTTCGGGAGCGGTTGGTGATATCAGCAGGAAATTCAACAAGTGGGAATTCCGGCTTGTCGTCTGATATTGATGGCACACATAACACAACGCAAGTCTCGCAATTCAACGTCAATTTGTTTTTCAGCCCTTTTCAATGCTCTAAAAAAAACCCTGTTTACATATTCAAATTCAGAAACGGCACTGGTGTATTTTGAGTTCTTGCTCACCTTAAGGAAGACATCTGTAAGTTTCATACCAATGCAGTTTCGAGATCCACTGCCGAAGGAACAAAGGAAGTGCTTGTGGTCTGCATTCCTATGAAAAAAAAACAGTTAAATGATTGCAGAAAAATGTAAAATATGTGCAGAGAGAGTTAAAGGACAAAGAATTCTATGGTTTTCGAGACATGACTAAAATCGTGGGTAGAACAATGACCGTATATGCTGTGAGAATGTTAACTACAAATTTTAAATTGCAAATGGTACAATGCTGATTTATAAATTTATTTGGCGACTCTTAACGTCAGCCATCTTGGGATTGATATTGCAGTATCCTGATATTGACTTATAGGACACATCTGAAATAGAACTTTATACTGTTAGCTTCTGTAAAGATACATTTGAAATAAACAGATGTGAACTGCCGGTTTAGCAACATCGTGCTGATACAGTCCGCACCCCCCAGCCCGATCACTCCTAATGCATCCTGAAACCTGAGCTCTGATTAAAGGAAAACAGGAAGCATTAGTGGACCCTGTGTGTGCGTGTGTGCGTGCGTGTGTGTGTGTGTGTATGAGAGACAGTCTAAGTGTTATTTGTGCAACCCTCAATAATAGTTTAATGCACCAGAAGGCTAATCATGAAGAAGCAGGATGCGTAGCAGACAATTCTGGAAGACAAGAGAGGAAGTCTTTTCAAGATATTCAACCTAAACGATCAAACACGCTGAAAATGGCGGAAGTGATTGAGAGACATAGATTCTAAACTAATCCTTGACTTGTCCATTAAGGCATTCTTAGATAAGTTTGGTGGAAGTTGAGCGCCGTTTTGAAATGTACACAATTGGCTCCACCTTGCTAAAAGTTGTAGTTCCAGCTGAAGGAACATAAAGCATGATGGTGCCAACACAATGGTTCTTAATGCTGTTCTTTTGGTGACCAATGTTATGTTTGTGACAAATATACTCATTGGAATTATGGGCAAAAAGTTCAATTGGATCATAAAATTAAAAAAAAAACACGTGGAAAATGATTTATAATCTCATGCAGCCAAAGCTGATTTATTTTTTGTTTTTGTTGCCATAATTCCAATTCTTAAATTTTTTTCCCCTCTCGAAAAAAAAGGTGTTGTACAGGTTAAATGTCACATTACAGTTGGAAAAAGTTTTGAAATGCTTTATCTTGGTCATGGTATTTGAACAGGGGTGTGTAGACTTTTTATATCCACTGTGTATAAGGTGTTCATTTTAATATGCTCGTTTATTTAAAAGGAGACATATCACTACTTGTGCAGCGGAAACTTCCTCTTCTAAGATCTAAAAAAGATTACAAGCTGCAGTAGCTTGATTTCTTATCTGAGTACGGCAGCATTTCCGACTCGTGTATCTACGTCCACAGTCCGTGTGGGCGTCCGCCTGATAGGACGATAATGCAGCGACTCTACTATTTGCTTCAGACTGGAAAAGCACACATACACAAGCTGATGATACGTACAAGGACACACAATATGTGTGCATCCATCTAACTTAACACACACAAATGCTGATTGGGAGAAAGTTATACTAGGTGGGCTTGTTATGCAAGAGGACTGCAGTCATTCAAGCAAGCAGGCAGGTGGCAAGAAAAGGAGCCTGGCAACTATCAGGGCAGACAGGCAAACACCGTCCCCCAGGACGACTGACAGATGGACAAGCAGAGACAGAGCACAGTGGGAGGAGGAGTGCAAACTAGACCCGAAGAACAATGGAAGGATAAATACATCAGTCATGCAGTTTTGAGTGAATTAGAGTATCTCTCTCTCATAGTGTCAGTCAAAATGAAGCGCTATTTATTCTTGAAATGGCAAAATGTGTTCACTGCAAGTGCCTTGAAGTGTCCAGTCGGCCCAAATGTGTCATACTTTGATACAGCCTTGCCTTTGTTGGCTTTTGAAGTGTATGATGTGATGCATAACGTCACCAGACATGAATCTTTTAGGCAAATCATGGTCCAGTAAGTAAAAACACTGCCACAGTTTGGCTTTAGCACATGATGCTAGCTAGCTCCCTCAAAGGTAAACAAGCACCATGGGAGCTAGCTAGGGAGCTAGCTAGCTAGCTAGCACCTGGGACGAAAGCCAAACTGTGGAAGGGGTTTTACTTTCTGGACCTGGATTTGCCACCTCTATTTAGCACTCAAAACCATCACCCAGTTGAAAATGATGTGAAATGATACATTTTCAAATAGAATACAGACGCGTACACACAGAACAGATGGGGAATTCCCCCATTGGTAAAGGCAGGGATGAGTTGGGCAGAGTTACAATGACAGCTGTATTTAATTATTATTTTTTCCTTCCTGCGGAAAAAGCTATTACTCAAAAATCTATACATTCCAAATATGGCATTAACTTTAAGTTTGTGCTACATTAATAACTCACTATAGATCATGATGATTTGTCAACGCAAACAATTTAGACCTTGAATATTCACTTTAGGATGGTAGTATTAATTAAACAGTGATTTATTATTATTAACTGATCAGGGGAATCCCAAATTAATAGAGGACAATTTACAGGAATTACCCTATTTTCATTCTGAGCTGTACTCACAAAAGGGGGAGGAGGAAATGAGATAGGATCTGCTCTGACTCATTTTTCTGTATCCCATCCCATTCCACCGGGCATTATGGGAGAGAAAATGAGAAAACGGCTTCTCCCCCACCCCGTGAGCACACATTCACACATGTGCGCGCACACGCACACACTAGGGCACCCCTATTGGTAGACACAGCATCAGGTGACCCGCTACCATGGCAGCAGGCTCCGGCATAGACACATTCATAGCTTTTGCCCCTTTGCTGCGGCTGAATGAAGGAGTATGAATGAAAATAAACAGGTGAATGGTGGCATTGAATGAATGGAAGCACTGCAGACTGGGGGAGTGAAGGAGGTAAACGAACCAGATCATGTTGCGATGGATGCCGCTGTCTCTTTGTGATTGTTGGCTTGTTCAGCATGCGAGTGCGTTATTGTGCGGCAATCTAATTTTAAGTCTTTCTGGCTGCACAGATGATGACTGGGTCAGATTTGTGCATTCGGGAGATGTTAATTTGTCTTCATTAGTTCCCATGGAAACAATGTAGTTTGAATGTCTTTTTAAAAACATTGAAATACCACAAAGGCAAGCTCTGATTACTGTCAAAGAGGTATAAATTTAACAATTATTGTGTTTGCCTTGCTTTGTTTTGTGTTTTAGGCGAGCTTATTTAGAAACACTTAAAACACAGCATTCTTTTTAATATTATGTTTGTGGAATACAAATTAAGCAGCAAAATTTGCCTGTTATTATCCATCTCAGGGGGCGGCCATTTTGCCACTTGCTGTAAACTAAAAATGACATCACATTTGCTCAGGGCTCAGCTACTGACCAATCACGGCTCACCTGTTTTCTGGTGATGATCGCAAGCTGAACCGTGCTTGGTCGTATTCGTTACCTGAGCCTTGAGCAACTGTGATGTCATTTTCAGTCCACAGCAAGTGGCAAAATGGCCGCCTCCTGAGATGGACAAAAATGTGTGGCTTTTGCTGCTTCATTCATATTCCACCAACGCAATATTAATCAGAATGCTTTGCTTAGACTAATGTGTGCGCACAGGACATATTATTGTAAAGAATTATTTTTAGGTTCGACTTCCCCCTTTTATGTCATTTATCAGACCACAGACTGTGTTACTAACCTCCCGCTCCATCTCTCTGGCAGAAAGCTGTCAGGCTGCTCAAACACCTGCGGGTCCCTGTGGACAGCATGACTGATATAGATCGCACCATATCCCTTTGGGACATGAAAACCTGCAAGTGTAGTGTCCTGCACACACCAAAACACAATCAGACAGAAGGGGGTTAGTGACAATACAAAATACCACAGGTCAATATATGACAAAAATGGGCGACTTTTGAACATAATTGAATACCCATTTTCCAGCAAATGTTCCTGAGGCCTTTTTCTCACTGAGCTCTTGTGAAAAAAGTCACCTTGGGGCAAAATGTCCACTCACCCGGTCCGTTGGCCTCCAAATTCACCTTTTCACTGCATCCATTAGTCGCTTCACTAATGGACTGCCACCCAACATAATCACTGTTCTTTTTTCTTACAGCCCCTTTCTCATTTCTACCCCGGCCTCTCTCTGCTGGAGTGGAAAATCTGCTACAAATCTCTTTCTTTCTCCTTGTTCTCGCTGTGACATGACTGCCCTTGTGGAGTTCATTCATTTTCTCTCTACACACACACACACACACACACACTCTTTCAAGTTTGCAAAAACTCGCATATTTTAGTTCCAGCTGACGGTGCTTCTACTTTTTCCACGTGACAGTGCATACTAATTGTCATTCAGCCATCTGCGCCCAAACATGACACGAGCTCATCATTTCACTCCTTATGCATTTCTACTTCTGAGTTTATGAGATATTTTCCTGAGGTACTGAGAGGCCTTTCTGCTTGTTATATAGTGTTCTATTTTTTATTTTGCATTCAATCCTCAACTTCCAAAAATATCACTGTGGTGATAAAGGATAGTTTTAATACGGCAAATCACAGTATGGAAACTGCAAAGATGTGAAGTGCTTTGATTTTTTTTCTAAATACAAAAGGATGTGGTTGCACTTTAAAAGAGAAAGATGAACTCATTCGTCACAAATTATATCCGTTCTAGTTTTTTGTTTGGTTAGATAGGTTTCCTCAAGCTTTATAACAAGTAGTATAAACCTGTTCAAGTGTTCCCCCACTGCAAAATGATGCCAAACGCCTTACGTCACGAGTCTGTGTTCCATGGAGGTCGCCAGCAATCAAAGTGTGCTGAAGCATTTCCCAGAAGTGACAAATGACTTTCCACTCGGCTTCACAGCATCACTAGTGCACATCAGCCCCACCAGCAACCCCTCTGACTTCCAATCCGGGGAAGCGTACCCGATCAATCACACGGACGGATCAATGCCTTCGGATTGGACTGTTGCGTAAAGCCGCTTGATGAGCTTGGGTTGCCAAAATCAAAATAGAGCTGGTGCATGTACAGGAGATGATGCTGAGTGACTAATTACGATGGAAGTTCTCCAAAGACTAGATTATGCTGGCTGTTTTTGTAATACCAATGTCATTCGAGCCCAATTGTTTTATTGTGTTAACATCTTATTTATTTTTTACACCTGTGAGCATTAGCAGTAGGTATGTAAGCGAATGAGCCCCAAAAATGGGTTATTTCTATTTGCATTACAAATTGGTCCCAAATCGGAACAAATTGCAGGTTGGTCACAATATGGACCTTAAGAGGATCCACTGTATTGTCTATGGGATGGGACAGGTGGGATTTTGTATACCTATTGCTATTTCCAGTGTCTGTTTTTATCTGTCTAAACTTTAGACAGATAAAAACAGTAAATAAAAATAAATTACAAATATGTGTTTTATTGTTTATTTATTCACATTTCTTTAAAAAATATTTGAAACTACTATAAGTCTTCCTTACCCCTTCCTTGACCTCAGCATTTGTAAAGAGCAGACCATTTACTGTAGCAGATCGCCATCTACAGGAAAATAGAGGAAAATACAGAAAAGCGCACAGCCGAGGAGGACAACTAATTCAAAGGGACATATTCTGGGAAGCTGACATTTGAACCACACTGAATTAGTCATGTGACTTGTCTGGCACAGTTTTTACACCTGATGCCCTTCCTTATGCAACTCATCTGGGTTAGGTATTAGGGCACTTGCCGGGAATTGAACCTTTGCAGCATGTACCACTACAACATCAGCACGATGTAGGGCATACTGTGTACTTTAAAAAAAAAAAATATATATATATATATATATATATATATATATAGAAATGGCATTAATATGTAATAATATGACATATTTGTCAACAACCTGATCAAGCAGGTTCCAACCCAAGCAGGTTCCAACCCAGCCTTATCATGCAAACATTCGCACTGTTGACTTTGACACACGGTTAAAATCCAATTCCACCAATTCCCCACTAGTTATGCAAACAGGAGGCACTCCTATTTCCACTTTTCCCTAATCTTCTCACCATGAGAGTCAGTATGTGGATGATTCTTACATTTTCTGCTATCCTGCGTCCACCAATGAAAGGAGGCCAGAGCCTCTGAACTTCTAGCAGGACACCTTGCAGATAATCAGCATCCATCAACGCTCGTCGACGAGTTTCCGCCTGAACAAGTGAAGGTTTTTGATTAAAAATAATAATAATTCATAGCATAGTGTTTTACAGAGAACATTTGGCTATGGCTTGCGTTTCCACAGGTAAAAGCTGCCTACGCTTAATAACATGGCATTGTAGCACTGCAAGACTATAGAATGATACATTTAAAGGGATACTTGACTCATTGAGCTATTTTCAGCAGCAAAAAGTTAATATTTTGTGCAGAATTAATTTTATAACTTTAATATTTTTCTTGTACAATTAATACCTTAAAATACAAATTTTTCCACTTGCTGTCAACCGAAGATGACATCACCTGTGCGGGGAACGGGTAACAACCAATCATGGCTCAGTTTGCTGACCAAACCCAGAAAACAGCTAAGCCATGATTGGTCGTTACCTACTTCCTCAGCACAGGTGATGTCATCTTCAGTCGACAGCAAGTGGAAACATTTGTTTTTAAAGTTATTAATTGTACAAGAAAAAATCATTCTGGACAAAATATAAACTTTTTACTGCTGAAAATGGCTCAATGAGTCAAGTATCTTTTTCACAACGAAAAACATTGGCTAACATCCGTATTTTCATTCAGTCATTCTTATTAAAATTATCTGTTGACTTATCAACATACTGCAGGGCGTCTATAACTCCACCCTGGTACTACACTGATCAGATGGAAAGAAATTTTGACAAACAGACAAACATGATAAAAAATGTTAATACTGTACTTCACTTGCTAAAGAAAACTATATAACAAACACAAATTGTGAGTCCTGAGCAGAGTTTTATCTCCATCCTCTCACACGCATTTTTTTTTCTTTTGTCGTACCTTTTCATTCCCACTTAGAGCCAAAGTGAACGAGGTGAGCAGTGATGCCAGAGCTTTGGGGACGAGGGCTGAGATGAAGAGCAGCAGATGCTGTGAAGCACAGGCTGAGTCGGGCAGCGGCAGAGACCTCAGGGAGCCCACAAAACTGGAGACGGAGAAATGGGAGCAATTATGACGGGCGACGTTTAGGCAAAATTGTCTTGTTTTGATGCGTTCTACACACCCCTCCGCCTCATTCTCCAGTTTGTTTTTGATGATTTCTATCAACTGGTCTCTGGCCTCCAAGGCCACGGAAAAACCCGATGACCACAAAGGGACCTTTACATTGACCGGAGCAGAGATGAGACCTGCAGAAGTAAACGTTTAGTCAGTGAGTAGGATTTTTTTTTTGTAATCGACCTTTTTTTTTGTAATAACCCGCAAAAAAAGTGACTCAACTTAACTTTATTTATAAAGCTCTTTAATCGTTAATGAAAATGTTGTCTTGTTTCTTGCATACCAGGAGAATTACAGTGCTGTTTTTTTTTGTTGGTATTGTTTCTCTTTCAACTGCAATGTATTAAACTGCAAAACAGTAAATCTATGTGATTCATGACAAAATTCAGTCAACAAGTGTGACCAAGATTCTACCACCTTGAATTAAATTTGAGTAGGCCGACTAACAATATATGCCCAGCTTGACGCAAAAATGTTAATGGCTCTTTTGTACCCATAATCAATGCAGATTTTAGTTGTAAAAAAAACAACAACCTACCAGTATTGTTCTTACCATGCCAGTGCTGAGTGCAGAGCTGTGTGATTTTCTCGAAAAGTTCCGGCTGCACGTCCGCATGTACGTTAAGAAAAAGACCCAAAACCAACTCTGTCCCCAGCTGCTTAAATGCAGTGTACACGCACCGTGGCTCGCCACTGCACACAAACAGACAAATTGTGCTTTTGTCAGTCATGAAATTCGGCTTTTTAAATTGGTCATCTGTGTCACGGGCCACTTTATAGTTGCGGCTACCCTCAGAGGGCTGTAATGACAGTGAAAACAGATAAATGTTTCATTGTCTGATTGTATTATTACATATACACACCAAATTGATGAATTACTAGTTTTGAAATCAGAAGTATAATGATTTGTTCAGTTATTGTTCAAGTTATTGTAAAATGGGTAGCAAACTAATTCTTACAAAATGTCAACATGATTATTCATTATACATGACATTTTGAAATTTCAGTTGACAGTCCTAGAAGTTGACACGCATGATTTGCATTTGCGGGCCACATAAAATTATGTGGCGGGCCATATCTGGCCCCCGGGCCTTGAGTTGGAAACATGTGACATACATGATCCATTGTGCAGCATTGGCTCTGTATTAAATTACAAATATGTATTACCTGTGGGCGAGATCTTTGAGACAGTGTTCACATACCCTGGAAAAAAAGGGGGAAATTATGTAAAAAAAAAAACAAAACATGATCAAATCCCTTATGGAACGTACACACACACTCAAAATGTGTAAATTACATTTATTTGCAAAATTCTTCAATTGAAAGAAACCGCTTGTAAAATTAGTTGTGTTGACGTGTTTGAGTTGTTGTTTTGTTATCTCATTAAAAAAGAAAGTATGTGCGCAATTGTGCATTCTTTGAAAATACGTATTATTGACAAAAATTGAATATTTTGCATTTTGCACATACAGTATTTACATATAGTTCCTTTTTGTGCAAGCCTACTTTTCACAATGAGTCTAAAAGAGGAAGTTTTATGTTGCAAATTTTACTCTACTGAAACTTCATTATTTGTGTCCTGTCCCTATTTTTTGACACTAGACCAAAGTACAAACTACTTCATTCACAATCAATCTTTGAATTGGATGACAAACAAATGCACTTTTTTTCCTTCAACTTATTTTCTTTTACCTCAAATCAGCCATTCTCCCACATGCGCTGTAAAAACAATCATTCTAAACTGCTGCTTGGGTCTAATTCCACTACTTCACCTACCTGGTGATGTAACCACTTGACGATTCTAAACAACTTCCTGTAAACAAGCTGGTGAAAGACAGACGGAGAAGACAAGCCTCCTCACCTGAAAGATGTAAATATGTATGCATTAACTGATAATTCATTGTTGTTCAGCAACAGTCATAGATGTCAACAAAGTCAGAAATTAATTGAATGGTGACTCATCTAAAGGTCCAAGGGACAGCCAGGGCAATCTTGGGAGAGCTGTTATGTGATACAAGCTGAGGTGTGTGTGTGTGTGTTTGCATGCAGATATTTTTACCATTAGCGGTAACAATGGTGTCACCGTACATATTGGTCATCACATCAGTCGGATCCTTTAGAAACACATTGGACTTCTCTGAAACAAAACACAAAAAATATATATTATTACACGTGTATATTTGAGGTCCAAATCGTATGGAATTAACTGTGACAAAGACAGATAGACTTGAGTCATCATGAGCTTTATATGGGGTGAAAACTCGCAGGCGCTTTATTAGAAATAGTGAAAATGAGTGATGCGGCAGGCCGACGTACCTGCTCACAATGCCGTGAGCATTTGACAGTTCCTAGCTGAGAAGAGCTTTGCTGTGCTGTGCTGGAGCAAGCTCCCTATGGACTTTTTTCCCCTTTCCCAAGCTCAAGTGTGTTGTCAAGGGGACCATCGTCACAGTATGCATGGGGAAGTCGGTTAGACTCCAGGGGGGAATATTTTGAAAGGGAAAACTTGTTTGCAAAATTTATCAAACCATTAGAATAGTGTTAGTTTGTGACACTTTTTTACTCAAGGGGAGTATTTTGGTCATAGCATACAATATATTACATTTGCTTATATGTAATATACATGTTCAAAGTGATATAGAGGTGAAGCTGTTAACAAAAGTCTCTAACATCCCCTTCCCCCCTGCAGCACCATCACGGGTTCTCTCCCATGACGCATCACGCTAATTGTGCATTTGTAGTTACACGAAGATTATTAATGCTCTTTTTACCTGAGAACGTCAAGATAGGAGACCTAAGAACGACACAAGGTCACTACGGACAACTTCAAGTTAATCTGCACCCCAAAAGAGGTGCACGTGTAAAATTGTAATAAAGCTTTGCTGTAATAACGCTTTTACTGTATGTGTTAGTTTGCATTTGAGTGGCACCCAGGTGTGCATAACCTACCGCACAGCAGCTCCTTCATGCCCTGCGCCGAGCACACAAAGGTAGTGGGTCTGTTCAGCAGGCGGCTTTGAAACACCCTGCTGCCGTGTTTCTCGACCTTCTCTCGGCAGAAGAGCACCGGGTCCCGGTAGAAGTCCAGCGACTTGTCCCCCAGTACCGACACACCTGCGTTGCCTGGTAGTTTTGACATAATGCAGACAGCGGGGGGGGGGGGGGGGGTGAATGTTCTCTCGCCCAGGTGCCTCTTCGCCGCTCGGGATGTGGCAAAGATCCTCTCGCTCTGACTGGTGACTCTAAACTTTAATAAACTCTGTTCAGCTCCGCAGTTTTCACAGTTTGAAAGTCGTCAATTACAGAAATGACCCGCGGGTCAAAATACCACCGCTACTTTCTCGGATGGTGTCAACCGTTGTACGTAGGACTGGTGCATTCAGGTGCCCTCGGGAAATTAGATGTCGTAGAACGATTCATGACGTAATACACGCGTCACAAATGAGGGTTAAAAAAAAACAACATTTTATTTGTTTATTTATTTTTAACATGTAAGTAATTATTATTTTATATATATATATATATATATATATATATATATATATATATATATATATATATATATATATATATATATATATATATATATATATATATATATATATAAAATGTAATGACAGGGTCAGGAAGGTAGAGGTCAATGTTACATACACACACACACACACACACACGCGCACACACACACGCGCACACACACACACACACACACACACAAATGCAAGTGTCATAATTATCTTATAAAGAATAGGTCCATAATTAATTATAGAGCTATTCTGTGCACGTTTGACTAACAGTAATTTCCTCAAATGACATATTACCAGATAGATAGATAGATAGATACTGTATTCCTATTTGTAATGTGTCACCCCCCACCCCCCTTCCACGACACAACGTGGTGATTTCTGTGGCTTGACCAAACTTGCAGCAGGCTCCGCCCCATCAGTGTTCTACGTGTTGGGACTTGGTGTCTTTAACTTGAAAGCATCTCGCAGAGAGGAGGGGAGAAAAAAAGAGAGGCACTTCAGCCCTGTTTTTGGGTCGTCCGGTGGAATAAAGCAGCTTCACAGCCACTGCAGGTCTATCAACCTCTTTTAAGAAGTCAATCGAACGTCTGCCAGGTTTTTGTTTTCGTTCGCCGAGTGGATGAAGTTGCGCGTGGAAAACGAATGATCTCGAAAGCAGGAGCTGCTTGAGAAGAGAGGAGGTAGCGGTCGGATATCCGATAAGGTTTCTGCTTCACTTTTTTCCGTTCCACGCACTGGTTACACGGACAAAAAAAAAGTTTCTGTCTGCGTCGCAAACTCGGTCGAGTTTCCCCTCAAGATCTTTATGTCGGGAATGCTTGGCGGTTATTGAGCAGTAGAAGAGAGTGAAGTAATCTTGGTGTAAGAATGGCGCTGAAGGCCAGGGTGTTGTACGACTTCCACTCAGAGAACCCAGGGGAGATCTCCATTAGTGAGAACGAGCTGGTGAGCCTGTTCAGCGAGGAGGAGCTGGAGGGCTGGTTGGAGGGGAAGAACAGCAGAGGGGATGTCGGCCTCATCCCAGCCTCCTACGTGGAGATCATCAGGGACCACATCACCTCCAACAACAACAACAACGGGTTCTCCTCTCCCAAAGTTGGGACCCCCACCCACAGCACATTTTCACAGCGAGGACCCGAGGCGGGGAGTGTTGGCAGCGGCGGGGGCAGCTTCCACACCAGCCAGGGCAGCGATGACGACTGGGACGACGACTGGGATGACAGTTCCCCGGCCACCGAGGCCCCAAGGAATCTGGGCACCTCACCCTCTTCCTTGTACCCGGTCACCACCTCCTTGCCGGCAAGGCGCAGCAGGTCCATGCAACCTCAAGCCAAGAGCTCAGCCACAGTGGGGAGGAACCTGAACAGGTTCTCCACTTTCGTCAAGTCTGGAGGAGAGGCCTTCCTTCTCGGGGAGGCGGCTGCTTTTGTCAAAGACGGGGACAGGATCTGTGTGGTGATGGGCAAGCATGGACCCGAATGGCAGGATGACCCGTACCCCTTCACGTGCACTATTGACGACCCAACCAAGCAGACTAAGTTCAAAGGCATGAAGAGCTACATGTCATATGGCCTGACCCCCACTCACACCAAAGTTCAAGTCAACCGCAGGTACGAAACTCGTCTTTTTCTTCCTCTCTCTCTCTCCACTTCCTCTCACCATTAAACGGGTGATGGTTCTGTGGCTTGTGGCCTGTTCTCACTGTTGTTCCCAATAAAAGGCCAAAGCAGAGCCAAGTGTGCCCTTTTGGCCTCAGGAATAGCGTGTTTCCTCTGGAATTCCTCAGTGCACATTGTTTCTTTGTCTTTTGTTCTTTCACCCAACACATTTCCCCATATACTATTCTCTGTGTCACTGATGATGTAGTGATTGATTTGCCTGGCTTCAACGTAAAAACAGTTGGGTCAAAAATAAACCAAATTCGGTCAAGAATGGACTGTAATGTACTACTGACCAAATATTTGAATTATTAAATTAATAACCTGCAAAGACACCAAATTATATGGTTCATTTTGTGACATTTATTTGATTCAACTTTTTGGGTTAATTGAGTTGAATAATCCAATTGAATTGGGTCAAAAATTAGCCGACCCAACTTTTTGAGTTATTTAATCCCAAAAGTTTGGGTCAAATTTAATTATTCACCCAGAAAGTAAAGTAACCAATTGTTTGGGTTGTTTTATTGGTTAGCCAGTTGACCCAACTTTTGGGTTTAGTTAAATAACTCAATTGAATTTATTTCGTACAAAAATGAACTGACCCAACTTTATATGTTATTGTATAGATGTTAAATCAAATGAATAACCCACAAAGTAACTCAATTTATGAAGTTTTTTTTTAGGTTATTCATTTGACCCAACTTCGCAGCTGGGATAGACTTTCTTCTTATTCTTACCTTTGTATTCTTCTGTCACTAGTTATTACCTCTGCAATGCTGGACTAAGCTGTTAAAAAAGTGGAAAAAATGTGTATCACTAAAATTGAATATTTACTTGGCCCGTGTGTTTGTTTTCTGCTTTGTGTGTACTGTATTTATATAGCAACCAGGCTTTTTGTTGTTTTAGGGAGCCAGATGTTACCAATGAATTGTGGTTAAAACTGCACACATGGATGATGTCATCAAAAACATTTCAAAAAATCTCTTGTCACGCGCAAAACTTCAGAAAGTCAGACGATATCCACTTTGAATAAATTGTTAGAAGTTTCGCCTCAAAGTATTAGAACCATGACAGATGCTGAGTTTGCTTTTATGTACCACCACAATGGTATTTGAAATAACACAATCACGATGGGTGGTTAGCAAGTCCATCTCACAGTTGGGAGGGTCTGGGTTTGAATCTTGGTTCAGGCTTGCTTTGCGTGTGAGTGGTGCCATATAGTGTTGCCCCCATGATTACATAACATACATGTACAATAAGTGAGAATAATCTGGTGGCTCCAGTTCACCCATGACCCCTATAAGCATAAGCGCTATTAAAAATGGATGCATGCACATTTCAGATATGATTCGTTTCATGTAAATTTGAAGAGTTTTCATAAAGACAAATTAAGATTCCCTGGCCCGTCAATATGCCCTTATGACTCCTCACACCACCTACCGCATGACCTCATCCCTTGCAGGTACAAACACTTCGATTGGCTGTACGCTCGGCTGGTGGAACGTTTCCCGGTGATCTCGGTGCCACATCTGCCGGAGAAGCAGGCCACTGGCCGCTTTGAGGAGGACTTCATCTCCAAGCGAAGGAAAGGTCTTATCTGGTGGATGAACCACATGATCAGTCACCCCGTGCTGGCCCGCTGTGACGTCTTCCAGCATTTCCTCACGTGCGGGGCAGACGAGAAGGCCTGGAAGCAGGGCAAGAGGAAGGCAGAGAGGGATGAGCTGGTCGGGGCGAATTTTTTCCTCACAATCAGGTATGAAATGCTTGCTGATGATTTGACATATTAGCACTCTTGTATGGCCGGTAAAAGTTGTTAGCGTGTCTAAAAGTGGGTCATGGTTTTTGTATTAGATCAAGTTACTTTTCAGTGGATAGATGTTGCCCTTCAGCAAGGTAATTTTATCTGGTTTTCCTTGACTCAATGCGCTGAATCGAGCCTTTTGTGAGGCCGATGTGAGACAGATAAGCATGTTTGTGGAGTCAAGATGATGTCATGTTTGAAGTATTTGTCCATATAAAGCTAAAAGGATTCTGCTCAAAGACGCTAACAAGAATATAGCACCATTCCTAAAAAAATAAATGTCTCTCCTCCATCAAGCACACCCACCGTCCCACCCGACCTTCAGGAAGTGGAGAGCAAGATCGAAGGCTTCAAGAGCTTTACGAAAAGGATGGACGAGAACATTGTGGTCGTAAATACCACCATCAATGACTTTGCACGCAAGCAGATGTCAGGATTCAAGAAGGAGTACCACAAAGTCGGACAATCCTTCAAACTTCTCTCGCAGGCGTTCGAGCTGGACCAGCAGGCCTACTCAGGAGGTCTGAATAAAGCCATCTCTTACACTGGTGACACCTATGAGGCCATTGGGGATTATTTTGCAGATCAGCCACGCCAGGACCTGGATCCCATTTCTGATCTGCTGGATCTCTACAGGGGACATCTGGCCAACTTTCCTGACATCATCCATGTGCAGAAAGGTCAGAAAATTCATAGTTTTCTTGTGAGAGCTGAATAACACGGGTCCGAGAAAGAAAGAAAGAACAGGTTCTAAAAAGTGGGATGGTAGGGTCTGATATTTTTTGACTCTACCAAAATTCTACAAACCTAATTGAACGAAAATTAGCATTCAGTGGAAATAAGTCATTACCAAATAGAATAATAGAAAAAAATGTCATGTTCTTTTCATTATTATATTGGGGTACTGTTAACCACACTCTGAACTTTTGGTGAACCAACAAATTTAGCATGCTAATCTTCACATGGAGGTGAAATGGCTGTCTTTGAATCTTTAAAGACTCAGCCGTCAGGTTTTTTGGAACGATATAACTTAGGAATCCAAGTCTTTGAGTTAACTAACAATGCTCAACATAAACAAATACACCTCCTTTGAAATTTCAATTTACAGAATTTTCAAGTTGATTAAACTCACATGTTGTAGAAGTCTTGGAGATTACTATTAGCTAGAGCAGTTTTTTGTTTTATTTTTTACCCAAATGTAGGAGGCATACGTTAAAATAGTTATAGTGTATGACATTGTTGAGTAAACTTTGCGGATCATTTAAGTATCTTGAGGCCTGGCCAAGCGTCCTCTTTTAGAAATCAAAATATAGTCACCCTCCTGTAGTCATTTGTGTTGGGCACTGTAATTGTATCAAATGAATACCTACGCTATAATTGTTAATGACCAAGAAGTCAGGTCTAATCCGTGTTCACCCTAAGATTCAATAAAACAATGACAATACAAATTAGTCTTTTAACTGAACCTAAGAAAAATTAACAGTATTGAGCTGGCGCCATGTGGCTCGTAGCCTTTATTATCCGTCTATGAAACAATTTATAGGCAACACTCACAAACCCTCCGACCCCTAACCAAGCGCTTCATCTGTTTTCACTTACGGAATTGCAAAGTCAGTGTGAGGAGAAAACTGATACCCACATTGAGAAAAAGTTTACCCTGGGTACTGAGAGAGCCTGAAACGAGCCACTTGAAAACACACTACAAACACAACAAACAGGAGTTAGCTTGCTGGTTCCCTGCAGTCTGGGAGGAGGGAGCCTCTGCTGGCATGCAAAGGCCTGACGTTTGCCAAACCTGGAGGCACTGTTTCTATAGTGCACTGAGTTCTGCGCGCGGGATACAATTGCAAGCTGAATGCCAATAGTCTCTACGACTGACAACTTTTCCTACCCCGTGTGGCAGATAACACATTTTCTTATACTTCCTCCAAAAATGTTCAACAACCTATTACACAACAACACAGATGTTGACCTCATTTAAGTCCAGGAATGCGGTCTCACTTATTCCTGGTGTCTGTGCTGCCAAGTAGAGAAAATAGTGTACATTTATCCAACCCGACAATTCAGACGGAAGATTACTCAGAAGAGCTCAGACATTCGCCAAGGTCAGGCAGTAATCGGCAGATAATGCGCACGAGAGCATGAGACCAGCATACATCCGAGTATTTCCGTTAACTTTTGAGAGCTTGGTTGTTATTCTTATGCCATTCAATACTTTAGTATTTAGTGGAAAAAAGACAGCGGGAGAGAGAGAGAGAGAGAGAGAGAGAGAGAGAAAAGGACTCGCTTTACTCTTAAACGTACTGAATGTATTTGAACATTTCGCGCCAGGTGTGTTGCTTCATGTCTTTATTTTAGGAGCAAAGCCAAGTGGGGGAAAAAAACAGTTATCACTACACAGTATCTCCTCGCCTAGTTTGTTAGACGCTTATACTGCCATTCTGTCTCCCAGACCACAATTCATACAAACATCCATGTTGTCTATGTGCGATGTCAAAGCTATTATATAGTTACTTATGCTATATTAATATTAATTCATTTTAATTAATTAATATTATGCTATATTGTATCCCCGCTAAATTATTTCTAAGCCAGTAGGAAAAAACCCACAACGATGAGTTCAGTTAAGAGTTAAGTTTCTTTTGGTGGCAAATAATTTAAGCCTGAAATGTGTATCTCCAGCCATATGTCAATTGACAACAATCCTCCATTTCTGCTTCCTTCTTGTTTTTCAAGAAGCGAACTGCTGAGTAGCACTGATGACCTCATCTGCACAATGCAAAGTCTTCAGCTTTTACTACCTCCAACGAATGACAGATGGGCATTGTCAGAAATATTTGCATTGCATCATTATTATCTCTCCCGCAGTATTTGCTGCTGAGCTGAGCAATATTGAGAATACATCACAACATACGATATGTAAAATCTCGTTGACCTAAATGTTAGCTGTGCAGCATCAACCCACAGGTTCAAAGGCTAACATCTGATTTGAATGAGGCCAGATTCCTGGGCCTCTTGTCCAATGTTGCCCTGGGACTGCAGGAATGCAAAATAGAGCAGTCTCTGGATTAGTTTTCCCCTCCTCCTCCCACTCTTTTTTTCCCCCTCCCTCTTCTTCCTTCTGGTTCTCTAATTTGAAGAGAAGAGATAGACTTTTCCCACCAGCTAACGGTACAAAGAACATAGTTCATCTTACGGACTACTAATCGCTATGACAGCCAGGGGAGTAAAGTCCAAGTTTATTTCATTTGATTGCATAGATATAATTTGTGTGTGGGGAAAATGGTCATCCACTCTTTCTCTGACAACACCAGGTCACAAAGGTCAGCATGTCAAACAACGAGCTATGAGCTAGCTTGTGATTTCTTCTAGTTAGCACTAAACGCTACAGTTCCTCTTCTGTTTTTCCATACTCCATGTCTGCCAAAAAAGTTGTACTTCCCCCGTTAAAAGTTGAGTCACTAGACATTTTAAGCCATTACTCAGCATAGGGTAAGGAAGGACGTCTGGGGAGCAGCCCTTTAAAAACAGCTGTAGCTAGAAACAGCTTATTTCTATACTACAGCTGCTTCATGGCGAGCTGGTGTTAAGATGGCTGTAGAACTGGAATAAACAAGAACAGTTTCTACTAGCTTTTTCTAGCAATGGGCTGGGAACAAGCCTTTTGTTTTTATAACGGTGCTACTGTATTTCATATCTTCCTGTTGTTAAGCTTCTCGACAGAACAAAGTCCACTTCACTAGAGACTTGATTTGTAACTATTGCTAAGTTAGATGCTAGTCAAGATACAGCTCATTTTCTTGATATACAGTGTAATAGAGTTGCTTCATAGGTTAGCTAGCTGATGCTAAGCTAGCTGTCACACTGGAACTAAACTTTTTTTCTTTTTTTAATTCTTTGTTTTTTAACTGTAGCAGTAACTGAGTACAGTATCATCTTGTTGTGAAACTTATGGACAAAACATATGTCACTTTTGGCTAGCTGTTGTTAAGCTAGCTCCTGAAACAGAAACAGCTAATTTCTAAAGAAAGGATTCTCTTCAATTCACTGTTGTTTTTGAAATACCAGTTTTTCATTAAAACATATCCTTCCGTGTCTCTTTTCGTCACGAGCCAAGCACACATTTTTCATTTCCTCTTTGAGTCAATCCTTATAAAAGCTCATACTGACGTCAAGTAACACCCTTCTCCTCCATCTTGTCCTAGGTGCGCTGACCAAAGTGAAAGACTGTCCCACGCAGGAAGGCGAACTCCACGACCGCTGCAACATCATCTCATGTGCCACGCTGGCCGAGATCCAGCACTTTCACCGCACGCGCGTACGAGACTTCCGAGCGCAGATGCAGCACCACATCCGAGAGCAGATTGGCTTCTTTCAGAAAATCACATCCAAGCTGGAGGACGCGCTCCAGAGGTATGACAGCGAGCAGTAGGATATGGAAAGAATTTGGGAGTGGGAGCGGGGGGCTAAATTTGTAATAGACTGAAGAGCAGATTAATGACTGATAAGCATCAGTACTGGAGCACGTATCAAATACATGTAGGGACTTGAAACCTTCTCCTGGACAATTAGTATGACTAAAGAAGCAAGAACGTGACAAGGATTGTTTTTTTGTTTTTTTTATGATGATGATCCACAGATTTGCAATGTTTATACTATTGTGGCCACAAGCTGCCAATTACTATCTGCATTATCATTTCAACTGGACGTTTTAAGCGTTTAAAGACTGAGGTGACAGTGTTGAATTTTTGACCAATTTCCATGAAAGATTGTGGAGGAAATGGGACATGGATAACAAGTAGCCTACTAAGCTGGACAAATACAAAAGTGTTGCTTTATTATTTTTTTCCTGAACGTTGGAGCTGTGCGCTGTTCATTGGCCAGTAATATTCTTTTACTTTCATTGGCTGAAACACAGCATGCTTAGACTGACTGCTTTATGATGTCATTTCTCATTTACTCGCAGCAGTAAGGTTGGGGTAGCTACAGTGTTAACAAAGGATGTTTGAAAATAAACGTTCAGTATGTCTTCTAAATAACTGATATCATTGTTGATGCTTCTTATAGTCTTTTTGTTGGGAAACTGTATTGTCATTTCAGGTTTTTGTTTTTACATTCCTCGGAATGAACCCAGTGTTTGTTAAAGGGTAATCGTAGTTGTTCATGGGGTGCATATGTGTTCAGTGTATTACAACAGGACAGTATTTCCATAAATAAATGGATATAAGACAGTTCAATTGTGTCTTTGTCTCTAGAGACTTAACACACATCTTGATATTCTCATCATTTTCTGTGTGTCTGGCTTTCTAAATTATTTTAACATGAGCTATTATACCAATACTGTACGTATGTTTTTGTGTTTTAAATTCCCCAAAATCTGACATTGTGTGTCCAGTGGCTGATAGGTGACACCAGCATTCAGAGAGTGCAGGTCAGGTTACCCTTTATTATTTAGTCCTGCCTCTTCCTACTCTCTGCTTCCTTTTGATTTTCCTGAGTTTAACAATAAGCCATTCTTTAATCAGGCTCATACTGTTTTGTTTTTTTAACTGTAGTTTTTTTGGGTGTGTGTGTGTTTTTTTTTTTTAAACACGTCTGGCTTCAGAGATTGAATTGTTTTTTTCTGACTAATTTGAAACATTTACATAACCAAACAGATCCCTGTAGAACCAGGTCAAATACACCCTTGTTAATTTGTAACAAATGTTATTTACCAGCACTAGTAAATTGGACATTCATAAACTGTCCCAAATGTTCTTAACAATAATACATTCTATGCACCCCAACTAGTCTAAAACAGCATTCTGATTAGTATCTGATTAATATTGCCTTTGAATATGAACTAAGCAAAATCCACCCATTTTTATCCATCTTAGGCAGCGGCCATTTTGCAAACATCAAATGACCAAAGCTAGCAAACAGGTGACCGTGAGCCGTGACGGTTGTTGCCTGATAGGCACTGTGATGTCATTTTCAGTGGACAGGAAGTGGCAAAATGGCCACCCTGTGAGATGGAACTTTTCTACTTAATTCATATTCCACAAATGCAATATTAATAAGAATATCACGGTTAGATTTCAAATAGCCACCGCTCGCCCCACCTTCCTCTCGACTAGTTTGCGCCGACGCAAGTGTGCCCTTTGCATTATCATAATTCATAACTACAACAAAGCAAGTGGATGATGTCTAGTCACAGTGGCAACCCATAAAGACATTAAAAGCATCGGTTTTATTTTTACTTGTGCGACAGACACATTTCCCAACACAAAAACGACCTGTGACATCACAGTTTGGCCAAAAATAGAATGCCTTGCTAACAGTTTGTAGCTGCTAACAAAAAATGACTTGTGTAATTTCACACTTGATGACTGGGCAGGCACTCCAGAAATCCAGAACTATTTGGATACACGCAAGTAAAAAGCATGTTTTTATCATTCATTGAGTCCTTAAGTATCATTTTAATATTGTTAACAGTCACAGATTATAAAAATAATGTTCGGAGAAGTTGAATGACAAGGAACATGACCTCAAGCTCAAAATTAAAACACCTTTGGAATGAACTACATCAAGAATTGTATTCAAAACCCTTGCATAATCTTGTTTAAAATCTTACTTAAAGAATAAATAAAAAGTGGATATTTGGTTCCCCTTTCTCAGTTCCTGTAGGTGCAGTGAGTCTGTGTCCCCCCAGTGGTCCTAGCTTGAATTGCAACGTGTAGTCTTCATACTTCATATCCTTTACTCATTTCTCCTTTACTCATTTCTCCTTTACTCATTTCTCCTTTTCTCATTTCTCCTTGTACGCCTGATGGCTTTAAATATTTCTCTCCCGTTTAAGTGTAACTAACTTTTCCCCTTATTCCTGAAGACCCCCAAACAGCGCTTTTACAAAGTAGAACTCCACGAGGGGGCCCAAATTCCCCATACAAACACCAATGATTGTCATGACGTTACAAAATAGAAGAAGAAAAAAACGTCACGCCCATTACTTTTGTCTATATGCACTACTGGAAAAAAAATCTGAAACAACCCGAATGCTCTGCTGGTTTCACAAAATATATAAACTCTAATGAAAAAGGACTAATTAAGTATTAATGCTCTTTGAGGGGCTCAGGGACTTAAACCAAACCAGCGTAGACTCATTGCACATAAAATCAGCATGGACATGTTTAATTGTTTCTAAAAATATATTTTATTAAAAAATAACTCTTTTACAGCACATGGTAACAGACGCCGGCATTAAAAGAGGGAAGAAAGTTAACAATGGTTGAACTAGCAAGAGATGTCACACGAGAGCTCGTCAAAAATAATAACAGTAAAACAAAAAAGCTTCACAGTAAGTAAATGGAGGTGAGACAAAACATAAGTCGGTATTTACATTACTGCATATTAGTAGGACAATTGGCCAAAAAAAAGAAGCAAAGTACAGTGTGCATTTAATCTCAATATTTCTATATTTACAATATCGCATTTTAATTTAGTATGTACATCAAATAAAATAAACAATGAAAATCTCCTGCTTGAGAACAAATACATACATCGTAAATGATTCAATTTACTGTGTATCACAGCATGTTTATTATTGTGGCTGTAATTTGCAATTGTGGTTAACTGCACTGCAGAGAGCTGTTTGGAAGATTTTGGTTACCTTATTGTATTGCATGAGAGGAAAATGTTATGCTTTGCAATTGGCTTTTCAGCCAGTCAGCTGGAGATAGGCTCCAGATACAATACCTGCAAATTACTGGTGTATTTTGTTGTGCAAGTATATACTGCATGTTTTTAAAGAAAATATAATTAATGCAAAATATTTTAAACATGAATAAATTAGGTGTGTCTTATTCAACAGTGTATAAGGCACAGTTTGTTTTCGAGTTACAGTCATGTCTTGCCACATTATCCGCGGGGTCCTAGCAGTACCATGAACGTAAAAAAAAAAAAAAATCCACGTAATTGAGGCTTCTCTTACAAAGATTTATATTAGCTGATAGATCCCAGAAGATGGCGAAAATCACTTCTTTTCTGTTTGAGCTATGGCCTGACTAAATGAAGCTCCTCCCCTTACTTAAACATAGTTAGTTCCTTGCCACAAATGCTGTACCTTTACACTCTAAAAGCGGTTGGGTCAAAAATAACCCAACCATGGGTAAAAAAAAATGGATCGATCCTCTACCTGGGTCAATTTGATCCAAATCTGAGTTAAGAAATGGGTCTTTTAGTATAGTGTAAAACAACTCGTAAAAATTGGTCAGATCCTTTACTTGGGTCAAAAAAAAATTGGGTAATTTTGTACAAAACAACCCAGAAAGTTGTGCCAAATTGACCCATAAAGCGGATCGGTCCATTTTTGATCCACAATTGGGTTACTTTTGACCCAACTGTTTTTAGAGTGTGTATTAGACAAGATTTTGACCTAAGCACATAAACAGCAAATAGGGGTAGTTTTTAAGCGAAATAGGAAAAGTTGCCAAGATTCTGCGTATGGCAAGTATACTTCAATTAAACCCAATACTGGTTGTCCTTAAGTGTTGGTGTGGTTGAATTAGGTCGGCAAGAGGTCTTGAATTCTACAGAGATGACCGGTAAAGACTTTCTGCCAGTAAATTTCTCTGTTTCATAACTTCTCATATTCTCATCACTGCTTGTAGCCTCAGCATCAAACGGCCCCCAGAAGGTCATCCCAGGGGCCAGACTCCGCCTCCTGGGGCCTTCCGGTGCCCTAGGCGAGGCGGGACAGCTGGCAGCACCCAGCGGGGTGACCACCACGGACGGAGCGGCCACGCTTCGTTCCGACCGCCCCGAGTACGGGCTGCCCTCGGTGGGTAAGTGCACCGCGGCCAGCTCCTGAAGGAGACGCATCCTGGCCTGCTTTTCCTTTCGGTGTCGGAACACCAGGATCAACACGACTAGGATGACAATAAGGAGCAAACAGGCCAGCAGCGGCAGGATGATGAGAAGAGGGTCCGAGGCGGGTCGAGGGAGGATCTCCACGTGAACCGGACGGGCGTCAGGAGGCTTTGCCGGATCGCGGTCTGGTTCGGAGGGAGGGCGAGGCTGCGGGGGGGATTCACGATCACCCGCAACTGACCGGCTGCCATGACTTCCACCACGTGTGTGATTTGCCGCGCGGTGGAGAGGCCTCTGCTTATGGTGTGTCTTATTGTGGTGCTTATGTGTCAGGATGTGAGGGTGCAAATCCATTTGCGCCCCGCTGGATGTTGGTGCTCCCTTCCCCCCCGCTCCTCTTCCCCCTCCTGTGGTGGTCTTGTTCCGCGTAGGCAGCGCCCGCGTCTTGTGTTCACTACTCGCACCTTCCGCTTTTTTCGAGCCAGGCAGGCCATGACGCATTTGGTGGTGAGGTAAGATGGTGAAGTGAAGCTCACCTTTGGCCGGCTGGACGTTTCCGGCCTTCAGCATGAAGACGAAAGAATCGTTGAGAGGCGTGGCGGGAGCGTGGCCTCGAGACGTGGCGAGCACGGATTTGTTACTCAGGAGTGGAACGTCGCTGTCGCTCAGCGTCTCCTCGATGGCAACGCGGCCTTGAACCACGTCACGGAAAGTAAACGACTTTAGGACTTCGGGGGCTCCGTTTGGGTCGTATGTCATCTGCATACATGAAGGCACAGCACAGACAGAGGCAGAAATATAAAAAATAAAAAAAACATTAAAAAAATGTAATAGTTTTCCTTAAAAGGACAGTGTGTGAAATGTAATGCCATCATGTGGTTAACCAATAGAATGCAATGGACATGGCAAACATTTTGAAGAATGCACACTACAATGCCACAGAAAGACCACAATTCACAAGCCTACAACCAATTACTATATTTGCAAAGCGCTTCTCCTTTGAGTGTCTGTAGCAGAAAAGCATTTTATTGAAACTAATAGTGTTTTTTTTAAATAAAAAAGAAAAGAAAAATTCTTTAAATTTCTGCATAATTTTCAGTTCAAACACTTGTTTATATTGGAGCAATCATGAAATGAGAAATTGACAACAATATGATCAGGAGGATCCATACCTTGACGAGTTTTCCATGTTTCGGTGGAGACAGAACCTCAAAGACCGGATTGACTCTGCTGATTCTCGCCAGCTCGGAGGCGTCCATCATGGCTTTCCCCAGTTTCACAGCAATGCCGCTGGGGACCCTCACTGATTCTCGCAGGTAAATGAGAGGTCGCACTACTACCTTCACCGTCTGCGCGGTCACGTTTCCATACTCGACACCCGGCGCCGAGGCCGACACCGAGATCTGAAAGCTGTCCTCCGATTCGCTGAGATCAGTCATGTGATAGACAACGCGGCCATATTGGAGATCCTCATGAACGAAGGTCATGACTTCCTGGTCATTTATAGCAATGCGCCCGTGACGAGGGTGTGTGGCGAGCGTGTAGGTGATGTTAGCCTGGGTGCGACTGTTTGTTTGAGCTGCGAGCTGGTTGGTCGTCAGGATCACTGCGGTCCTGCCTTGAAGCAATGACAGGCCGGTGTTGTTCACGATGGAAACAGAGGGCTTAATCACCTCCAAACTGAACAGTTTGGAAAGTGGACGATGATGTCCGTCAGTGACGTTAAAGTAGAAAACGCCAGTTGATGGTTCACCCTGGTGAAGCCAACCCAAGAAGGAGAGAAAATTAAAGGCAGAAATCAATCAAAAGCAAGGACAAAAACATCACATTAATGGGAAATACAGTTTTATGTTAATGTTTTTTTTTAGCAAGCCGTTCTGCGCTTCCGCGTAACACTGAAGCTAATTTACAAGATAAATGCCCTCACATTGAGTTTCTCCACCAATGACTTTGTTATTACTGTGTTTTGGGCTGGGTCATTAAGTCATATGTGATGTTGCCAGTTGCTATGCAGTTGCTATGTTCCTCGAGATGATATTCGTAGTTTGCTATGTCACTTATGATCATGATTATCCACTCTTAGCTTGTCAAGTCACTCTTATTTTGTAGTTGCTATGTAGTTACTATGTCCCATATACTATTTTCAGTTGCTATGCGGTTGGTGCGCCCCTTGTGATGATATTCATAGTTGTTTCGCAGTTACTATGTCCCCAATGATAATAATGTCAGTTGCTATGCAGTTATGTCCATTATGGTGATATTCGTAGTTGCTATGCAGTTGCTCACTTGTGATCATGATTATTCACTTTAGTTTGTCTAGTCACTATTTTGTAGTTGCTATGCAGTTACTATGTCCCTTATAATGATAAGGTTGTCAGTTGCTATGGTTCTGTATTAGTCACTCCTAATTTGTCTAGACATTCTTATTTTATCATATAGGCCTTTATAGAAATATGCATTGCTCTAGTGAGAGTTACTAAATAACACTTTTGTCAGTATGCAAGACCATCTGAATCCAGCCCTGCTCTCTGTTGTTACTTTGTATTTTGATATATAAAGGCTGTTTCCCAACTGTGGTATCTTGCGTACTAATTCTACACGTCACATGTCACCTTGTGAAAAATTATTTACAGATAATGACTCGAGCACATTCACATTTTTCTAAAGGACTCAATTGGGCAAACATCATTAAAGATGTTAATCTTGATGTTAAAGTCTCAACGAAGCACACTTTTCACCTGCTGTATAAAATGCAGCCGTCCGTGGTTGACATCGTACTGGGTGAAAGACGTCACTGGTTCTGGTCTTTCGCCCAGTGTCAGGTAGCCGTTATTGGGCTTACTGATCACAAGGTAATGCAATTCCTCTGGAGGAGTGTCATGATCTTCAACCTGTTCTTGTAGAAGAAAACAGATAGCAGATGTAACATGTTTTATTTTGTATCAAACTATGCACAAATGGGCCCACCTGCAGACTGTCTGGTCCAAGAACAACTCTTTCCCCAACAACAACTTTCATATTCGGGGATCTGTTCCGAATCAATGGTGGCTGGTCGTTGACCGGCGTCACTGTGATGTTAAAAGTCTCCATCACTGTCAGGCTGTCCTTGACGTGTTGAGGAGGCATCAAGTCTATTGTTGACAGGGAGGACGAGGCTGAATAAAATGGCAATGAGGTGGAGTCCAAGGAAAAAGCGGACCAGTGAGACAGAGATGAAGAGGAGCTGGCATCCAGAGGGGCCACCCTGGCCTGGAAAGTGAAGCTGTCATTTGTGGTCTCGGAGTCATCGTGGATGTATGTGATGCCAAACTTGTTCAGCGTGATCTGAGAGAAATCCGGCTGGTCCCTTGAGGAAAAAAGAAAGAAAAAGAAAAAAAAGCATAGGCTCTTTAAAAATTTGTCTACAACGAACCTCCAGTATAAAATGGAAATAGATATCTTAAGAGAGAAAAAGGAAGGCAATAATGGACCTGGTGAGGTTACGTCCTTGGACTGACAAAGCTCCGTGGTGTGGCAGAGAAATAACACGGTAAACGACATGGTGGTCTTTCTGGAGGGGCTTGGGCACTTTCTCCAAAAGATTAGAGGCATCGAGTTTAGACTGGTCTATTTTAACTTTGCCACCTTCTGACACCACAGCACCTGAAAGACACATTAAGTTATACGTTATTGTTCTAAAATTAAAACATTTGTCTCAGAGCACATTCCGGAACTTTACAATTGAGCCTGCTGTTAGCTTGAATAAGAACTCCACTTTTGTTTCAACTTTAATTAAACGAGTTTATTTAGCAACCGCTCGCACTCAAATTCGTTACAACAAAACTTCCTGATCAACTTGACATAAATTAAGTAGCACTGCCCCCTAGCGGTATGGCATGTGAAGGTAATCATTTAAATTAAACAACACCTGCCACGTGACATTTCTACCGAGCCATAGGCCTACCTGCATTGTTGGAAAGTTTGGTGTCATGTTGATTGTGATGTTTGTTTGCCTGGTAGGAGATCAAGATTGTGAAGGTGGTTGGTGGGAGGAAGGCGGGAGGAGAAGACACAGTGAAAGAAAATGTGTCTGCAGCCAACCATCCCACAGAACCCGGCTTGTTCTGATCATACATAATAACCCCTGAATTCACCTGAGGCATAAATGAGAACTTAGCTTAGATTGACAAAATAAAATGAAATATTGTTCTATTGGGAGTAATGATGACCACCATGCTCTGTGTGAATGTAGAAATGTCCTGGGTCGAGTTGTCAGGCATGTGACGGACCAAGCGGCCAAGTTTTGGAGTAATGGTCACTGTAAACTCCACAGTGTCGTTTCTTTCTATGTCAATGGGGTCGTTGGTCACCACCTGAAGCTCCTGCTCAGTAATTGGGGTCATTGAACCTTTTACGTGGGAAAAACAAGTAAGTGGGTTTATATACATACAAGGATGTATAATATTCTTGCTTCGACCGAGAAAGCGCCCTCAAATTCTTGTATTGAGTTCTTGCTTAAAAATAGGGTGAAAACCAAATATTGTAGTGTAATGAAGAATTGCTATACCTGGGTATACCTCTATCGGATGGTTTCTTTGTAGTGTAAGGATGAGTGAATGAGCTGTAGTGCTGAAAATCTGGCGAGGGGCAAAGTTCACGCCATCATTAACTTGGAAGTGGAAACCTCCTGACAAAGCACCTAAATCAGCGAGAAAAAGTTCCAGCATCAATACAATACCTTTAGCTTAACCACCTCTTGTTTTTTTTTTTTTTTGTGTGCGTGTGCGCGTGTCTCACCACTGTGCACAAAGACCAGCTGGCCATTTTCAATATGACTCTGCGTGAAGTTCAGGATGTGTTTGGAAGGGAAACTCCTCAGAGCTAGGTAGCCATTACTTGGCGGTGTGACGATGAACTCAAGCAACTTGGGTGGAGTGTCTGAGTCCTCCGCGCTGAGATCGTCCACAGAGATTTCTGTCACCGAACCCACCCAAACCTGAAAGGAACAGCGCGTGGATTTAACCCTGGAGAACCCAAGAACCCTTTTCTTCTTTGGAAAATTATGAATTATACATTAAATGACTGCTATAAGTTCACTGAACACCAAAATATGTTTTTTTTCAATGGATTTAGATCATTTCGAAAAATCTGAATAACAAAAACTGTCAGTAAACTATTTAGAATTTAAGAAAATAATCAATCAAATACACAGCTACATTGAACAATATATACTTTTTGTTTTATTTGTTGCATTTTAGCCATCTTGTCACCACCACTCTGGCTCATGTAAGTGCAATATTCATCCACTAGATGGCCCCATGCAGGGGTCAGAAGTGGCACTCTGGACTTTTGAAGTTAAATTTGTAAAAAAAAAAAAAGGTCTTTGTTATTTGAGTAGCAGAATTAATAGGGGCCAAATTTGACCCCGTGGGTCAAATTTTTCCAGGGTTAAAAGCGGAAATAATTTGGGACTTCTTGTTTTGTTTACTTCAATCATTTTATTTTTGGACTGACTTGTCATTATTGGTAAGCTTATGGAAGTGTGAAACACTTTGTGGTTGTTTCGGTATGTCCTACCTTCAGACCCTGATTGTTTGTTACAACAGGCGTCTCATCATTGACAGGTGTGACATTGATATGGACAAAGCAGGGAAGACTGTGCTTCTGGCTCTCTGTCTGGTTCGCCATGATGGTGAAGTTGTCTCTCACTGTCTCACTGCCATCATGGATATAGGAAACGTACTCACGTTCCACCTGGAAAACATTTGAAATATGTACCAACATGAAACAAGATTCATTGTGAATATTTGATTTAGAGAAGACTTGTTTGCACCTCAGTGTGAGTAAACGCAGTGATGGGCATCCCAGGGATCCGACTGTGCTCCAAGTGACCGTGTCGCGGAGGAACAATGACCTGATAGAGGAAATTCATCCCTGAGAAGTGATGACTGTCTACCACGATGATATCAGTTGTAAGCAGCAGGGACGACCCCTCGTCCAAGGTCAGGTCAGACACCTGCAAGGGATTCAACATGAGTATCGTGGAGTCGCTTCATCAAGATCTTCCATTTTGGACAACTGTTACCTTTAGTGGCAGCAATGTGGGAATGATATCAATCTCCAGTTTGATGGGTCCAACCCTGGTGAGCCCATTGGTGGCCTCCAAAAGAACAGAGTCATTGCAGCAGCTTCCTGTAGCCGTCTGATGGTAGATAACCAAACCCTTGTTGATGTCCTCCTGGGTGAAAGAGGTTGTTGGCTGCCGTCGGAATTCCTATGATGTCCAGGAGGACAAGTCAAATTAGAGAGCTTTAACTCACCAATCTCATTGTCTGTCGGAAGTTGTTTAAATGTCCAATTTAAGTGCCTATTGAGCACCAAATTTAAGGCGACTTTTTTTAGTAGCTGGTGAGCTCATAGAGCAGGGGTGCTCAAGTCTGGTCCTCGAAAGCCCCTATCCAGCCTGTTTTCCATGTTCACCTCTTGCAGCACAGCTGAATCTAATCAGCAAGCTTTGCAGAAGCCTGATAATGATCCTGAGCATGAATCATGAATAATGAAGTGTGTTAGTGGAGAGAAACACGGAAAACAGGCTGGATAGGGGCTCTCGAGGACCAGACTTGAGCACCCCTGTCATAGAGTTTTGTTCCACTTCAGAGTGAAGCTTTGATTCATGTTAGTTAAGGTTAATTATGTGAACCTGGAAAAGACGCCGCGGTCCTCCATTTTTTGTTCGCCGCTTTTTCTCAAGCGAAAACCGTTCGATGAATCCAAGAGTTGGAGGATTTTGCACGGTGAAAATGATCTCTGAAGGCTGGCTGTCCTCATGGAACACCTGAAGGGAAATAGATGACAATATGAAAAAAAAAAAATCTTGCAATCCCAAGACCTATTGGCTTACCTCTAAATCGTCCTTGTTCAAGGAGACATTCTGCCCTTCCGCCAACACCACTGGATGATTACTTATGACTGTTGGTGGCCTCTGATGACTTTCCAGGTAAATTTTTATCTGCACTCCAATGTCCAGATGCACCTCTTTCCTCCAATCATCTGATCGCCCCTCCCTACTTCTCTCCCTTGCTCTTGCTGTGATATTAAACCCATCAGATGCATCATGGCTGCCGTCATGGTGATATACCAATTTCTTCATCTCCAGATCCTCTTGGCTGAATAATAAAACAGGACCTGCCACTGCTGCAGCTTCGCCTTCCTTAAATCGGAGGACACCATGTTTGGGCGAAAGGAAGACCTCAAACGTGACTTGTTGTGGATCCCGGATGTCCAGGTTGCTAAAGATGCTGAGGTTATATGAGGTCAGAGTTGTTATGCCACCCCGCTGGACCATGAGGCCTGTGTTGTTGTTCACTTCAAGGTAAGGATCCTGGGCCTTGACCTGCATCAGAGAAAGATTTCATTTTTTGCGCAAATGAATAATAATGGTCCCATTAAAGTAGCCTAGCCCAAATTTAGGTTTGTAGATCGTCAATTGTCAGATTAAAATGTTTCACCATTCACCATCATCGATTAGGCAAACAATTTCTTGGCAAAGGGTCTTTTGGATCTTTTTTGTTGTAACCTATACAGTGTTTTTTTTTTTTTACATTTTGGCTCTATGTACACTTTAAAAAAATAAATAAATAAAGGAACAAAAGTGTTTTTTTGGGTTATTCATTTAACCCCAAAAATAAAGAAAACAATTTGGGTTGCTTTGTGGGATATTCATTTATTTTACTCAACTTTTTGGGTTAAATAACTCAAAAAAAAAGGGGTCAAATTCAAACGGGTTATTTAATTAATTATTTAATTTGCCCGAAGCCAGCTGGGATAGGCTCCAGCACCCCCGCGACCCTTGTGAGGAAAAAGCGGTCAAGAAAATGGATGGATGGATGGATTAACCCGAAAAAGTTGGGTCAATTTAATAATCCACAAAACAACCCAAACATTAAGTTACTTTTTGTCTATTCATTTGGGTTATTCAATTAACTCAAAAAGTTGGGTCGTTCAATTTTTTACCCAATTTGTGTTATATTTGTTTTTAGTTTTTGGGTAAATACCAGTACTGATTTGTGTCTTGGTGTTAGACATTTGTGGAGCTGTACTTTAAGCAAAAAATAAATAAATAAAACTACATTACCTCCATTAATGTAGAAACATAATGTTTCCCATCTGACACAAAAAAGACAAAACGACCAAAGCTGACTCCACTGTGTACAAACAGCACATTTTTCTGCGGGATAAAATGAAAAATGAGACAGTTGAGGGTTAAAAAAAAATAAACTATATGCACACACTGTGTTCTATCTGTCAAGAAAGTCAATACATGGGTACTTATGAATATACTGTTCAACAATGTTCATTTAACCTGCTTGAGATCTTGCTGTGTGAACTCGTAGAGTTTGTGACTGGGAGCACTGGCCAAGACCAGCTCCCCCATCGGAATTCCCCTCCGGGTATACACCAACCAGTCATCTTCAAAGTCCGAGTCATCGTCCCGGTAACAAAGGTCATTTAAAGTCACCAACCTCTGTCCATCTCTGGCCACGTGGAAAACTTTATCAACAACCCTGACAGGCCGCTGATCATTGATGAGTTGGATGGAGATGTTTACGGTGTGTTCAACTGTGCTTCTTTCTTCCTTTCTGCCATTGAGTTTGGTTGGTTTGTAAACCACAATGTGAAAAGTGAAGGAATCCTGCCTGGTCTCGCTGTCATCGTGGACATACATCACCTTTTCTTCAATGATATCCTGATTAGTGAAAGCTACAATGTTGTCGTTTATGGAAGTCAAGTTGGAGAAGTTGATCATCCTCATTAGGCCGTGCCTCGGATGCGCCGTAATGCTGTAGTGGACCTCGCGGTTACTCGCTGTGTTAGTGAAGAGAATACTTTTTGTAATAATTTTGCTTCCTCCTTCCACGACCGAAAGGCCTTTGTTTACTATGGTGAAGTCAGTCGACTCGGTTCTGATGTGGATTCTGAAGTCGTGACTTGTTGAGTTGGCGAGCGTGCAAAACGCTCGAAAGCTACAAATGTCTCTTGTGTCATCGGGCATCTTGGCAAACAGCTCATACGTCACTAAGCCATCTGTGATATTCTTCTGGCTGAAAGTAGAGTCTTTTTTTAGAACTTTATCAATGAGAAATAACTGCCCTTTCTTGGGCTCTGTTAGAAGTCTGAAATAGATGTCACTCTCATTGAATTTGACACCCTTGGTGATCACATGCAAGTCTTCAGGGGTGACAACAACTTTCAGAACACCGTTGACCTCCATCTTGCTCCTTGTGACCTTAAAATGAATCCATCGTACCATAATGGGAAACACAAGTTTCTCTGTTGCTAAAGAACCAATGCTGACTTTGCACTGGAACCGGTCAGTGACATTCTGAGTCTGAATGCCACGGTAAGTGCTGAGGTATCGGATCTGTTCTTTTTCTAGACATTTCTGAGAAAAGGATGTTGTTGGTTTCCATTCGCCACTTGAGTGTAGACATTGGAGTTCACCATATCGAGGGAGCTCTGTGACATTATAGAGAATTTCCACAGGCTGATCAGCAACATTAACTTGTACTGCAAGATGATTGGTGGTGATGAGTGAAGCTCCGCCCTGGTTCACCTCCAGCCCGGTGCTGTTGACCAGTTTGTACTCAAGCTCCACCGCAAGAATCCTCCAAACGACTGTGGTGCTGAACTGAAAAGGATGAGAAACAAATTAAATGGATCTTTGACGTCTACAGCCGTCAATGGCACTGAATGGTTTATTTAGAAAAACATAACAAACAATATGTACCTTCTGACCATCACTGACCCTGAGTGCCATTCTGGAAGTAGAGACCCCTTTGTGGACAAAGCTAATCTTACCCTCTTCCAGATCATGTAGGGAGAACACTTTGATGGCCCTGGCGAAATCATCATGTCATTAAATTTTGAATATTTTTTGTAATGCTTTCGCGCCAGCCTGCTAACCTGTCAGGGTGATCTTTGTGTTCAAGATGTCCGGCCTCATCGAAGTTTCCCATGGAGCTAAAGACCAAGTCAGCTGGACTGCTATCAGGGTCTGATACGTTCAGCAAATCCCTTGTCAGCTGGTGACATTGGCGATGTATACTTCAGTCGTTGGATCAAATCAACATCTCACAAGAATTTTGTTGTATTTATTGTCCAGGAATTGATTGCTACTTACCTGCCGTTTTGTATTTTGAAGAAGAATAAAAACCTTTCCCTCCGGGAGGCTAAGCATGGGCGCATCATTAACTGGACTGATGTTGATGTCAAACCGGTACAGGTGATGCTCCTTCAGATACGCAGGAAGCTCCTTGTTTTGGCTTGAGAAAATGGAGAATAAAAAGTAGTCATGCAGACCCTCTGAGCCGCTGTGAACGTATGTCACTCGGCCCTGCCAGAGGTCAAGCATGCTAAAAGTCAGATCCGTCTCCTTTCCCTGGATCGGGATAGCGTCCCCTTTGGGAATTTCAGGACTGGGGTCAAGCTGCAGTTTGCCGTGAACTGCCTGTTCCTCAATTCGGAACATCAACTCAGATGGATGTAAGCCCAACTTTTTGAAATCAAGATTCACCTGGAAGATTACATAGATTGGCTTACTCAACGATGATAGTGTCTTTATATTGGTGAAAACCAGAAGTGAAGTACCTTTATATGTTTTGGCTCCAATGGTGCCCAGCTTCCTTCCGCCACCTCCAGGCTTCTCAGCAACAGGACATTGGAGTCATGCCTATCACTTTTCTCTTGTGCCGTCAGAGTATCAAACTCAGGAATATACGTTCGCCTGGTGGTGGACACCGTATCTGACATTTGGCCCACCTCACAGGCCACAGTGACGTCCTTGGAGATGATCACATATGGGAGGCCGGTTCTTTGAGCGTTTATTTTAATGTCTCGGAGGCAGCCTCGAAAAGATCCCCCACTGCTAATCGCCTTCCCGAGTCCAGCTTGACTTGCGTCACTCCAGGTTTGTTCTTCAACTCCTCCCAGGAAGAGAGGTCCTCTGAGTTGCATGAGATGCAATCCTGGACTTAAACTGGCCTGTAGCAATTCTTCACCTACCTTAAGCTGTACCATGTGGGGTTGCATGTGCAGCCGGATGGGATACCAGATGTTGTTGTCGTGGAGACGAGTATCTGAATACAACTCAATTATTTTCCCGTCTGCGGTGACAAGTATTGCGACCAGGTGACCGTCTCTCATCTCTAATACAATGCCTCCCTCAAGAGCGGCGCTATACAGGACTAAACCGTCATCTTCATTCCCAGAGGGGTGCAGCTCACATTCAAACAAACCTCCCTGTTCTGACTCCCATGGTGGCAAAGAGATGAATGCTTTCAAGCTGGCAAAATGGACAGAATCATCTTCTGTAGCAGAAAACAGACGACTACACCCCAGAGACACCTCATGGGCACTCTCATAGCCGGTAGAAGGCCTCAAATTGGACAGAAGGTTGAGTTCATTGAAAACAGCTTCATCGAAACAACCTCTAAACCCATTGGAAATGTTATCAATGTGAGGATGATGAAGTCCCGCTGCACTGCCCAAAAAAAGAGCGTCTACACTGAGCTCCACATCCGGTCCTGGCATATGGACTCTAGTGGGAGAACTTCTGTCCACGGTCATTGAGACACGATGATGGTTGTGAGTGACGTAGACAGAGTGCCACAGCAGATCACTGAGGCTGATGTCCCTTTCCGAGTGCAGAAACTGCTCACCTGAGCCGAGGTCCACTCGGAACTTAAGGGAGAAGTAATGGAGAAAAAAGGATTGTTGTCAGAGAGGAGATATGCTTCGATTTGTATGTGGCTTAAGGCAAATACTGTAGCAAAATAGAATACCTTCTATTGTCACTAAGTACAGCAAAACTGGACATCACATGGTAACGACATATTGAGTTAATTAAACCGTGATCATCTGTCAATAAGTGGGAATCAAACTTAAGTCAAACAAGTGAACAACTACACTTTCAGTGAAACGACCGGACGCAGAAAATTGAATTTCGAATCGCTACTGCCACCTGTGGCCGAAAAATGAAACTGCATTTTCCCTTCACATACACAACTCATGACACCTTAGCCAAATAAAAGTGGGTTTGTCTGAAAGAAGACCCTTGTGACTACAAAATGTGCGAATTTGATGTCTAGTGAGCAAAGATTGTGGCCATGGTGACGAGCTCATGACGTCTCATCCGCAGACAGAACCCGAATTCTGTCTGAAAACTATTGGCCAGAGGCTTGCAGAGTACCCATTGTGAACAGCTAACGGGTTAATCTACTAATTAGAAGATATTTCAGTTATAAATGGGGTTAAAAGGCTATTATAAAGATGTTTTGGGTCAAATTGTTAATTATAATAGGAACGTAATAATAATAATAATGATAATACATTGTGTAGCGCTTTTCAAGACACTCAAAGAAGTCAAACTAGCTTTCTTTTGTCATAAAGCCTTTAAACTTTGTGACAGCAGGAGAAATGTTACTCAAGAGCAAACATGTTCCAAAAAGAGGTGAGTGAAGCTATTTTCCAGCTCTTTGCGAGCAATCTGACACCAAGCCGAGTGCAACTCTCCCCTTCGCCTGGCTTCGGGATAGTACATGTCAACACATACTATATGAATCACAACCACGTAGTAACTCACCTGTAGGCGCCCGGACGTCAGCTCCAACAGCAAGAAGTCTCTGGGCCCCACTGCCAAAAATAACAGGCCTTGCTGACTAGAAGTTTTGAACTCAAAGCGGAGCGATGTTTGAAAGGAAGCTTCCATTGTCTGCAGCTGGATGGAGCTGTTGCCATAGAATGATACTGGAATGATGTAAAAAGAGACAAAAGGTTCGGTTCAGTTCATCGCAGTGTGTCATTTGGGGTTTTATGGATCGTAATTCTTACAATGTTGTTTATCAGAGATTAGCTAATTTGTCAATGCGCAGTTATTAAGAAGGTGTTCTGGGAAAAAGATTATAACATTTCTTTATTAACTACTGCTCCAGTTACATGATTGGTAAGACTTATGCCAACACACCATTGTTAGTTTATTTGAGCATCAAATAATACAATGACAAAAAAAAAACACACACAAACCCCCCCACACAAATTTGTGTGCTAATGCCCTCAGCCCACTTCTGACACTATTGACTGGCCTGTCAATGTGGTGTGTACTCTGCACTTTTTACCTGCAATCCAAATTCAATAATGGCAGCTAATGCACTCTGGAGTGGGTCATCCAAATATTTTCTGCCGCTAATTAGGCTTCACCGCTGACCCAAATGACGCAGGTTAGACTTTTAGCAGACAGAGGTTGTGGCCTGAATTAGACTCATTAATCGGGGGAAGCTGCCACTTTAACTTGAACAATACTAAGAAATATATTTATTTTTGCTTTTGTAGTGTAAAAATGTACTCAAATTGAGAGCTATTTATTGAAGTTCACAAAATATTAGAAACACCTCTTTTCGATGCAGTCCACTTTTACACCCATGCATTTTACAACCCTAATAAAAATAGAATGCTCCTCCACTTGCTACTGACAGTTGGTACATAAAGTATGTGCCTTGCAATGGAACATACAAGCATGAAAACTAAAATATATATTCCTGTTACATTGCCAATGTATTTAACATTAGCACATTTGTAAAACAGTAATGCAGTCTTGGATTAAATTGATTTGACCTAAAAATAAAAAATAAAAAGCATTGGAACGGTGCTTTCCATTAGATACCGAATGCGGGTTACGGAAGAGTGAGTGTGTGAGTGGATTTAGAAATGGCTTACATTAAATCTGAAATTGTGCAGAAACTCAGAATGACAAAAAAAATACATTGTTTGTTGTAAATGTTTTTTTCTTGCAGCTGAACAAAAAGTCACATTCAGTATACTGTATATCATTTGATCATAATTACCATGGCTGACTTTACATCCGTCCTTACATTTTCATTCATTTATTCTCAACTGACTTTGCGCAAGATGCATCCTGAATTGGTTGGCTATAAATCACAGGGCACAATTTACAGTCTTCAGGCCACTTTATCCACACTATTATTCAAACCATTGGACAAGGCACCATGCTTGTAACATAAGTTGGTGTTCAAATTTGAAACATACCCTCCATTCTTCATTTCAAGGCAGAAAACAGTTATTTCTCCTGGCCAATCAGCAAATAAAGATAACAATTAGAGAACCACTCAGTCAGCACACCGAGCCAGCGTGCTTGTCGTCATAAAGCTTATAAAACTCCCGTCTGTCTCTCTGTGGCTAATCTGCTTCTATGATATGGATTACCATATTAGTAATGTGCCAACACACAAACACCTCTAGAGCATCCAATTTACAAATGTTGCAGTTGGGTTCATTAAATTAATTTACATGGACTGACATACTTTGTATGGGGATTTCGAGACTACAGAATTCATAGGAATTAACTTCTCAAACAAAGAAAGAGTATATAAATAATTAAATACTTAAAATTGTAATCAATTAACAAACAATATAAATTGCCAAATGTATTTTTTTCCTTCATTGCAAGGGTGGTAAAAGGTCATTACAAATATGCATTGTTTTCCATACGTTCACAGAGCACAACTAAGTAAAGGTCAGACAGACATGATGCTTCAGTCACACACTCCTTACCTGTATAAACTTGTCCTGTGGAAATGAGCAGGAGCAGAAGCAACTCGGCCACTAATCTTCCCATTGTTGCTCGGGCCCCTAAAAATCCCACTTAGTTTAAAATAAGAGCAACATCTGCTTCCTTTGTAGTGAAGTCCATCATTGATGTCCTTTTCATGTTAGTTACAGCAAGTGACAGCCTCTTGTCAGTCTAATAGATTTGGATTACTGCCTGGGGGAAAAAAGAAAAAGTACCTGTGCTTATGGGCGTCACCCTGCCACACAGATCCTCCTTCGTAAAGCAGCTGTAGTGCCGCATATTACCACATGGGGGCAGTGTCACCCCAAATACCGTATAGAGCTACAAAACGCTTGTGTCGTTTTTCTTTCACAGGTAGCTTTTTGGAGACCAGAATGTGCGCCGCCAGTTGCACATCCTTGGACAAACAGTAAGTACGGGCAAGTTGTACCCAACCTAACCAACCTAACCATAACCAAACGCTTGAGTTCTGTCCTGTAATGCACCTTAATTTTGACATATATTTTACTTGTATGACGAGCTAGTCTTTCAAAAACGTTGTAAATATTGTATCCATTTAAGCAAAAATAAATACATCTGAAAATAACTTCATCTTAAGTTGCATTTCTACAATGAATGTTAAAAAGAAAATCACTTATTAATTCCTGGCTTTTCTAGAAATGAGAAACACTTACATCAAGCAGAAAAATCTGCAGTTGGCCTTCTATGGACCAGTCCCAGTCCCAGTCCCACCCATTGTTAACTGGGAGAGCCTCCAACCACCTCGCCAGTCCGCCAAAAATCTGTGAGTATAAATAAACACTCCCAGGATTCCTTTTTTTTGTGTGTGATTTAAAATGTTCTGCACCAGCCGCAGCATTAGGTACACCTGCAGAATCTAAGAGCCCTCCAGAGCAGTTTTAATTGTGATGGTTTAATGTTGTAGAACTGCATCATACTGAATGTTGTGTCTCATATTTTGGTTACCTATTTTACAGTAGTTGCGTGAAAGAGTCAAAATACTGACAAACACCTGTCATTATAATAATAAATATGTAATTTCTAATTGCCCGCTCTCATGTAGGGACACCAAATAATTAGATTAATACGTCTCTCAGAACTGCTTGTAATGACAACACACAACATAATTTTCTCTTGTGAAGGCATTACATTATACACTACCATGTTTTATTTTGTGCATGGGAACATCACCGAACACAAATATGCTCTCAATTTATGAGTAACCCAACTGCTTTTGCTTTGACTTGCAAGTTGCGAGCATTAATTCGAGACACAAGTTCAAGATGGCGGCAGCGAACTTCACAGCGGTTTGGCAGATAGTGAACAGTTCTTTAAAAAAGAGGCCAAGTGCTTGCTGTGATTTATTGTTGTTGTTTTTTGCCACCCCAAGTTGAAGTTTATTGTCAAACTAAAACTAAACATAAAACAAAGAGACGTGTATTTAACATAACTTTGCTTTAAGATATTTTGCTAGCCTCATGCTAACACGAAAATGGGAAATGGCTAACAGGCTAACATAACTAGCATGGCTACTGCTGTAGTTGTAAACTAAACATACTAAACATTTATTTGAACATAAGCAGTAGCAATATATGAAAATCAACTGTTACCACACTTTGTGACAGTATTCTGCATTTCATCATCACATCTATGTATGTCTGTATAAGTTTCTACATTTTTGCAAGTTTTCATAATACGTTCTACTAACTGGTAAATACGCCCATTCCAACACTGTCCAGACACAAATGGCGCATCATCAAGAGCGACCAAACTGCATTGAGGGATGAATATTTACTTAAATTAAGGTTGGGGTGTGATGAGTCTGTAAGGAATCATCAATTTTACCATGTCAGCTAATAGTGTTTATTTAGTCCAAAAAAGCCTCCAAGTAGCATGAGTAAAATAAAACGCACTAAACTTGCAGGAGGATTGAAATGGAGAGGGAAAAAACTATTTTTAAAAACCATAATAGCCAGTAGCTGATAAAGGGAAAGTGGAAAAGGCAACCCTCCAACACCTGACCTAAAACTACACATGCTGTTAAGTTTCAGCTTGAAGGAATACGTCCCATTAAAAGCTCTGAAAGAACACTTTTCTTCTTCACATTCCGCTCGGCTCGCGTTTGAGAGGAGAGCTTTTTCTCCACCGCCCTTCCAGCTTGAGTTCCCATGATGTTGAATAATAGAGTGTGCCGCCTGCTTTCTTAAACGGAGAGGTCACACCCAAAATGGGTCACAGTTCAGCCGGTGTGATGACGAGCGCGCTGGTGTGTTTTTAATGAGCGTGGCTCCCACACTGTGAGGATTAACGTCTTGTCCTTAAAGGCTGCAAAGACAACGCACTAAAAACAATGGCTTTTCATTTCCATTTTCCCCTTTCTCATTAAGCCTTTTCTCAGCATAGGAGCCCATTTGTATAGGAAAATGTGAAGCGGAAGGGCAATTATTCTTTTCTAGCAATAAAAATAAATGAAGAACCCTTTAAACGTTGTTGAAAGTAGCAACAGCCAGATTTTTATGAAGTGCTATGAGTTGAAACAGACGTGTCCTACCTAATATATGGCTTTCTGAAGGGTCTTTATTTGAGACGGAGACTTGGTGAATGAAATATTTTTTTTTGTTGCAGTTTAAGGAAAGTCATTGATGCTATTTTTGCTATTAAAATGGGATTTTTTGCATTTATTTCCGCTTATTAAACGTTTATTGTTCAAAGACAATCACCGTGTTGAAATTGGCTCATTGGCGCTAGCTGAGTCAAAATACACAATAATAGCAGGTAGTGAATACAGGAAGCACCAGGCTGAGGATGAGACCATGCGAATGACGCACCAAGGCCTATTTTAATGCAGCAGCTAAACCAACAAAAACAATTCACAGCTGGAAGGGCAAAGATGCTTGTTAAAGTGCTTGAAATACAAAGCGAACCTGGCTGCCAGGAACAGACCACCGTCTGCTGCCCTGTTGGAAAAATAATGTGTCGCTTCCTTTCCTCTCTACGCTTCCCATCCTTCCTTCCTCACCTTTTGAAGTAGGCGTCTATCGAGGACCCCCGTTTGATTGGCTCAGCTCCTGAATCCGGAGTTAGGCATGCCACACGACTGAACAAAAACACTCATCAGATCCACACTGATGCCTCATTTCAGTTACAGTGGATCGATAGTTAGTGGTAATTAATATTTTCTAAAATGTCAACTAAAGCCAAATTATAAACACTTAAGTCATATTCTGTGAGAGTGACACCATTTGTGTTCAAATATCTGTTGCTTAACACACTGAAACACCACCACATAGATGCTAATTGTCAGCCTGTCTATAGCATTTAGCTAGGGATGTAACGATAACAACAATATTGCGATATTAAAACTGCCACAATATCATCGTCGTCATGTCACGATATAAAAAGCAGCACATCTGTTAAAAAAAATCAGGTTATTTCAATTTGTGAAGTTTTAGCACGCTCTGGTGGCTATTTTTTTTTGGTGTCGTTTAATTTTCACAAGGCATGTTTTGGCCCTTCTATGTTTAAAATCGCTAATTGTCAGATGATGGGAAATGTAATATGCTTGTGAATCGACTCAATGTGTTTTTTTTACAAGAATGGAAAGTTGACATTCATTTAATACAATTTTAATGAAAATGCTATATTGGGATATCATGGTCTTTGGTCAGAATTATCTTTTTTTGTGGGGGCTGGGATTTTATGTATCAAAAGTACTGGAGGTATCTGTTCTTGATATAGGCAACCCTAACCCTAACCCACGTAAGAGTTGAATACTCATACTGGTATCGATAAAAAAAAGAAAAGTGGTATCAAACTCAATTTTTTAGCATTAAGCTTGGTGAATTTAATGCAAAGCTATGTGGTTGTTTTAAATACACAAAGTGTAATTCTTCCTTTTATGGGAGTGACATTAAACAGTTTGAAGCCTCTTTTTGCTGACGAAGAATTGCTGATGAATTTTATCTGCTAAACTGCTGCTTGTTTACAAAGTAAGCTGAGTTCGCCACCAGCATCTAGCACTCCAGCGTCTGAAACGTCTTGCCAAAAATCCACCGGGCTAGATTTCAGCTCACCCATGATGATCCTAATGCGCATAACGACTATAGAAAATGGATTGATGGATGAATAAACCTTTAAATCCCACACGTTGGCCTATTTCACCAAACCTCCGCACAGTTTTTGCTGAGCTGCTAAACAAAAAAAATCTACAAAAACAAGAAAAAGCCCACCTGTGCAGTCGAAATGAATGAGTCACTCTGGAGGGAAAAAAAGGGAAAAAATAGTCATCATGGAATATGGATAAAATCATGCGTGGGCTCTTGCGCAAACCTTGGCCTGAGCATGAAGTCCAGCATAAATACTGTAATTGAGTGACACAACCATTTTCTATTTATGTGCCGGTTGCATAAGAGTGGAAAGAGAGAAAAGGCCCATATTTCAGACAGGGCAAAAAGAAGAGCAGAAGGAGGTCAGGAAGAAGCAGCAGAGTTAGCAGATAGTATTCCTACACTGTGCGCTTTGTTCTGCGTATATGTGCGTGCATAAGGCGCCATGTTTCGGGGAACTTTTCAGATATTTGATATAGTCCTCTCATGCAATGTGATGCTTGAAGCAGCTACTACTTTTAGCTTGAGGGAAATCTTTTAGCTTTTATTGCTTAATATGTTTCCGGGTGTATTGTTTAGTTATTTTTTTTTGTTTTTGTTTTTGCAGTTTCACCCTATGTACAGTACAAGGAATATGCTTTGTATATTCATAAAAAATCGTCTCAAACATGTGCAGTTCTGGTCGATCATGGGTCTTGAATCTGCCACATTTTGATCCTTGACAGCTGTCACATTATGGAACATTTATTTAAAGAGAAAAAAAGGATTTTTTTTTTTATTACTTGTATACACCCATCATGGGTAACCCAAACACCCTTTTTTTCCCCCCTCCCAAGCCATGACTTGGGAACTAGGTTAGGTGGGTTTCGAGAGCCACTTTCAAGTGACCTTCCTTTGCATTGAGTTTGGTTGGATGCACAAATTAGCGTTGGCTTCTTATAATCAGCACATACTGTACATGATTTTTCAGTCAAACTGCCTGCCAATAGCAAAAAAAATATGGGGGTTATTTCTTGAGGGAAGGATTTGTCAACAACACCACATACACACAGTTTCTCTGTCTGCAACAATACGCCTGGGTATACTGGGGCCCCATTCTGAAATGGGCTAATTTCAGCAAGACAAGAATAGAGTGTATGAAGTATGCTCGAATTCCTGGGAGCGTGTTTGAAATTGTGAAGAAAAAATGCATAATATGTCTCCTTGAGCAACTGTGGCTAATTGTGATTGGAAATTTCATCCACTGGAGGTTGTTCTTGCTAAACGTAAAATTATGATATAGATTAACTCATTTGCTCCCAAAAACGTATATATATGTTCTATTTTAAATGTTTAGTGTCCCAAAGATGGATTTATACATTAAAAAAATATGTTTACTGCTAGAGCATATAAAAGGCTTTGATGCAGCCTCTAAACTGCACAAATCGGGTGAAGCAATGATAGTTATTACAAAAACGGCCAGCAGGTGGCAGTAGAGTATAAGAGATCAAGCAGGGCCATGTTGAAAACAAGCTGGTTTCCCCTCAATTAAGAATAATGCTGCAAAATTGAAACGGATAAAAATAGACTTTTTTTTTCCCGATGAAAGAAGAGACTCTAATCTTTATTTTTGTAGGTTCCATGTTTTGATAGCAATAGAACACAATATTCGGTGAACCTTGCAAAATCAGTCAAAATCCAGCAAAACAGGGGGTTGCTTCAGTGAAAATGGCTGGGAGTGAATGAGTTAAAAAAAAAAAAAAGCTTTATTATTCTTTGCAAAAAATAAAAATGAAAAGAAAAAAACAGGAACTCTGCGGACTCAGTGTTCCTAGTGACAGGAAGAGCACATGCAGGGACGGAACGATGGGAAGGCAGGCAAGGAAACCACTGGTGGTTATGTTCTTTTGTTGTTACTCTCCAAATGGAAAGATTGTGAAATGGAAGACGCTATAGACACAAGCCAGGGGTCCTTCACCATTTTAAATACATGGTGGTTTTGGATTGCATTCTGGTCATAAAATGCACACTGTACAATTTATTCTCCTACATAGAATACAAATCAACATGTATTACATGTGCAGTGTTATAAATACAAAGTATGCAATGATTTCTGTCTGCACTCATTTGGCGGCGTCTTATGTATTCAGACTCTTAGTCACTAGTCTTCAATTGTGTTAATAACCACCAGAAATGTTTCATGCTTAGCTTTATTAATATGGAAAGTGGGCTTTTCAATCCCATTCATACATTTTCTACCGTTTGTCTTCAGGTTCACAAGTGAGCTGATAGGCCTATCAAACAATAGCTGACTGTCTATGTGAATGACAGGAATCCAGTACATGGTGAACCACACCTATCAAAAACTTAATCACTCACACTCACATCTACTGACAATTTTGAGTCTTCAATGAACCTATTATTAGCCAAGAATAACCAAGATTCAAACAATAAACCTCGACTTGAATCTATGTAACTGTTGGGTCAAAAATAACCCACCTATGGGTCAAATATGGACCGATCCTCTACTTGGGTCAAACGGGCCCCAACTTTGAGTCAAGAAATGGGTCTTTTAATGTAAAACAATTCATAAATATTGGTCAGATCCACTACTTGGGTCCAAAAATTGGGTCATTTTGTATAAAATAACCCAGAAAGTTGGGTCAAAATAACCCATAAAGTGGATCCGTCCATTTTTTTTTATCCATAATTGGGTTGCTTTTGACCGAACTGTTTTTAGAGTTTATGTAATGAAACTAACTTTGATGTGCTAACCACAGAAGCATTCTGACCATTTCTAAATCCTAAAATCATACTTGTTGTGAAATGCACCAAACAACTCAAGCACACTCCCACTTGACATTCTGTCACATTTTCAGGACTTTGAGGATTGTTTTTGCTCTGCTTTCTCCGCCTCTCACCTCTCCATCCCTGAGGTCAGTTCCTAAAAACATTTGGCACCAGCTGCTGTCCTGACTCAACAGCAGACCATCTGACCCGCTGCTCTGCGCTTCAGTTAACGTTGTTAAAGTGAAACTTTGTCTGAATCACCGCGTCTGCCTGTAGTCACAACAAGAGCTCACGCTAACAAAACAGAAAGGACATGCATGGTGCATCACATTGACTTTCACACTAGGCAAGTTTTTTCCATTGAGCTGTTTCTTCCATCAAAAAAAAAAAAGTGACTTTTGAGTAGACTATTTGTTCTGTCAAGACCCCAACAACCGCTTGTTTGTCAATTTAGTAACAAAAACACATCCTCAAATGTCTCGGCTCCCAATTGCAGAAGCTCTCATCTGATCTTGTCCATGCGGCATCTAACTGGATTATGAACGGTGATACAATTTCCCAGTGTACAATTCACTAACTTAAAGCTATTTTTATAGTCCGGGTGGCTCTTTTGTGCAGCTAATGTGGTCGGACAAAATTTGAAAGGGCATCTGGGTGTCTGGAAAACACATTAAGAGGAGACTCCCTGGAAAATAGCCCAAATAAGATATTTAGCTCGTTTTATTGCTCAGAACCATTTTGGCATCATTCTAAATAACCTGGCATCAGCCATATTTGAAATGAACATACTTCAATTGCAATCTATAGTATGCTATTTTATGCAACATCATAGGTTAAATAAAATAGGTCTTGAATTCAATTCCATATAATGCTAACGCCACCCTCCCCAACCCCCGCCTTCCACTAGTCTTGGCCTTTAAATCACTGTGGCCTCAAATACACACAGGGTCATGGTGATTCAATAAAGAGCCAATTGTACCATTGAACTAATTAGAAGTCATAGGTTGGGGGAAAAAACACATAAACAGGGTCAAAGGTGAGACTGTATTTTAAGCATCAAGTGAGTTGATATGAATCAGCCATTGTTGGCATCCAAACTGAGTCTCGTTGTTATGCGTGGGTCTCATATACAGGAACCATGTCAGCGTCATATGTGCTTTTTCTTCCTAAATGTCTCTTTCACAATTTACTGACACACTGATTGCACAGCATGCTGTGATTAGATTCTGTGGAGCCAGTTACAAATGTGGAATTACATTGAAAAGCGGTAAGACGGCATGGTGATGTACCGGTAGTGGAGGTTAAGCATTTCTGCCCCCAGGTCGAAATTCGAATCTCGGCTCAGGCACTCGAGTGGGGTGTTTGCATCCTGTGGCTTCCTCTATAACTTATTGAAGAGTTATTGGCTGGGGGTATCCTGCCTCTTGCCCAAAGTCAACTCCAGCTCACCGCTGGCTAATTACAGAGAAGAGGCTGGGTCGTACTACTGAGACAAAATAGAAAATATATTTCAGGCAAAAATGCATCCGTACCGGTATGTGCCTCCTGAGGAGTTAAGTCAAGTAAAAAAAAAAAAAGCTCCACCAAAAGTATACATACCAACAAAGCCTCACAAATGGAAGTATAAAATGTGGGGCGTGTAAGTCAAAGTGGTTTCCTGTATGACTTTGATGTTCGTCAAGCACCAGCTGATCCAGAAATTAAAGTTCTGGTCCTGTTTTCATGACACTTAATTACTACATTTCCAATATATAAAAATAGTGCCATTGACTATGATTTAAAACATATGCTAACTATTTTTGACGTACGCTACGATAGTTAGCATTACTTTGTTTCTCACTGTCATTTGTTAATTCCTGGTACAAACGTTCCATAAATTGTGCCAATTTTGATCACTATTCCCTGCTTCTTAGCAAAATAAGCAAAGTCCTTATTGGCGGTTGTCTCTCAGAGAGTGATTATTCCTCCCTGACCTACCTGCATTAAAAAACGTCAGAGCAGACACAAAAAATGTTCAATGTTTAAAATTACAAATCCAAATGTGTATTGTAATACTTAATATACTTTACAGACACAAAAAGAGGAGGAATGAGTTGTGTTAAATGTTTGTATAACGTTTTCGGTGAGTCATTCACTAATACCGAAACAAAAACAAAAAAATAGTTTGCCACCTCAACGTAGTTACTACATAAGCGAACAGATACTTCTTTCTTCTTCTTTGTAGTTTCTGGATGACCTGTGACACCATGCTGCCTCTCACAGGTCATTTGTGGTATGACAACCGACATCCGGTATGGGGGAGGCGACTTTGGATTGTCTTCACTTTGGAGATATTACGTTTGTGGTGTGGCCATCTCGAGTACATCACACACGACAAGAGCAGTAAATGTGTCACGTTACAAAAAAAAAGTTTAAGATGATGTCAGGATCTTCAGAGATTTATTTACAAAATACTAGGAAGTAATTCATATTTTTAGGATTAACGCGATTTGTTGTTGTACAAAGCTGAAAAATGTCAAACTTCCAAATGCTTTTTGGTACTGTTTTTGTACCCTTCATTTTGACAGCCTTTCCCAAGTAATATAGGGTCAAACCTATAGTTCTTTATTTGTTCAGATTTTACCTTTAGGGACAGAATGAACAATTGTGGTTTGATTTGTCACTGAATGAATTATAAAGCATAAAGTGGTATTAAGTGTTCCAGTATTTCTTTTTTAATGCATTTACTATTGCATAGCAAAGAAATCAGATCTAACCATCCAATATTACATTAGATGTGCCAACAAAATGTCTCACTTATATTCATGTTACTCAGCGGACTGCCTTGGGGTTGTTGCAGCCAGTAAGTAATAACACATCCGACTCTTGCATAATAGAAGTTTGCATCCGCTCAGGAATACCTGTTGGAAAGTGGTACTGTAATTAGCATCTTTCTCTTCTTTGTGATAAGTCTCTTTCTTGCTCCAGGGATAAATCACTCCCATGAGAGAATGGGAAGTGGCACTTCACTCTAAAAACACGCCGAGTCTTCCCTCGAGCTCGGCTGCAGCGTTTCCAGACTTGCTGCCAGCGCCCCAGTTTCACATCCCAGTCAGCGTTGTGAAAAATGAACTCGGGTCATCCTCCATCCCATGAAAACACTTTGAAAACAAGGTGGATATAAGGATAATAAATCCTGTCTGTGGTTAGAGTCAACAAAAACCATTCAAGATTTCAACATTTCGCGAGACTTCACCATAATGATAAAAAAATAAAAATAAATCTAATATTTGTTACCCACTTGAGGCCTTATACCACAAATTATGTCTACATTCTTTGAGTATCAGTTACAGAACATACCAAAAAACGCATCTGCAAAGACACTCACAGGACCGACCCCCTGCCATAATAAACTGTCATCTGAAGAAGACAAAGTGGCGGGAACGAGTAGATCACATGCAAACGCAGACAGGCTGGAATGTTTGTCGTCACTCGTTAGTGACGCACTATTTGTTGTTGTGCTACGCTGCACTGCACTTATTGTTGTGGAGGGACATTTTGCACTTGTTTGGGGGATGAGGAGGAGGAGGAGGGCGGGAGGGGTTTTGTTTTGAGAATGAAAAAGTCGAGGGTGTTCTCTTTTCGTTTCCTCCTTTCCGTGAAAGACCCCCCACCCTAGGCCCGATCTGTCTCCCTCTGCCACAACACTCCCGCTGCTCCCAATGTCTTTCCTGTACAGACCTCAGACGTGTTCCCACAATGTGTGGGACATCCCTTGGAACACACACAAAAGCACACGTAAGCAAAGCACAGCTTGATAGCTGTACACATTGACATGCATAATACAAAGACGTATTCCATGTGTCGTTAGAGAGATGATTAAGAAAGTAATGCCACTAATAAACTCTAGGAACTAGAAATTAGACAATAGAAAATTGTCGTTAATTTTAATGCATTTTTAAGGGGAAATGCTATATTGGGATGTATAGGCCTTTCTTTAAAAATACCCGTCGTTGTTTTTTGGGGGGAAATTTTATGTATCAAAATACTAGTGGTATCGGTACTTGGTATCGATGACTTCTCAAAATAGTTATCCCTAATATCAAGTGTGCAATTTTTATGCAATGTTTATTTTTGAATCAGTTTAATCAAGATTGTTTTTGCTTTTCTGTCGTACTGCCATTTTAACTTCATTATTTTCTTCATTTGCTGTCAAACGATTATTATTTTTTAAATCTCATTAATCACATCTTAGAATTTTGATTAATCATGATTAATCACTTAATTAAAATTTTATGTTATGAGGATATCTTCAACATTTTTTGATCGACTGCACACTCTTATTAATTACTTACAGAATTTAAAATGGGAAAAAAATGACCCCAATTATTTGACATGAAATAATATTTTGAATGTCATACGCAAACATTTATTAAATGCTTTAAATGTAGTTATGTTTATTGCTCCAACACAACCTGTGCTACCTTTAACGTAACCATCCGCTGTCAGCTAAAGGATCATCTGTGGTCAAAATTAATAGTGTGATTAATACATGATTAATGCGATAATATTTTGTGATTAATTAATTGGTTAGCGCTTTAACTTTGACAGCACAAATTTTGATTGCAGTAAACAGTAAGCACATGTCTAATCGTCTAATATTTTCAAAACTTAAATGCTTCAAATAAAGGACCGATAATTTATTTTTCATATGTGAGACCATTAGAGATAGATAAAAAAAAGAAGTGGTGACTTTAGGAAATTAACATCCCTTTTAACATTACGCAAGCACTTGGCAAGAGACATTGTGTTGAAAAAAAGCCTCGAAAAGTGCGGGCTAAGATCGGAATCACTGCTGAGCGGGAGGGAACACAAAGCTTGTTTCCTGTTTGTGTCACATTCAAACCCCTCCCCTCCATTTCCATCCCAGGGGTTTCTTTTTTGATTGTGCACCTGCACTTAAACGACCGGCCAGCATAAACAATTTTAAGCGGCTCTCCTCTTGACTGGGCACTGAATGCTTCAGCTGGGCAACAGCACGTGTGCAGAAACAATACTTGTGGCTGAAAACAGGTTTGTTTTTCACACATGATGTGCAAGTATGAATAGAAAGTACAGGATGCATATGGAGTCCTTTGCATTCCTCCCTTTGAATAAGGGATGTTGGTATGATGTCACTGCAAAGCATAAAGAAGTTGCATTCATCTTATTATGAAGAGGAATGATAAGAATGTTGCTGTTTGTTATATTACAATGAGGCTGGGTGACAACGATGGATGTGGTAAAAAAAAAAATCTTGTAGCCTACTTTATACACCTGGTAATATTATAATGGGGTCAACAAATCTCTCTCTCTTTCTCTCTCTCTCTCTCGTCTCTTCTTTTCAGTCTTTCTATCTCTAAGAGGACTACATCTGCCAAACGATATTTTTAAGGAAAAAATTATTTAGTTTTTGCATACTCTCGCTAATTAACAAATACAGTAGGGTACCCCAAAAATATTTTCAAAAGAAACCAAAAATACATAAATTAGCATCTAATTTTCGTACAATAATCTACAAACATATTTTTGACATACAAACCCTCTTGGATAATATGTTTAATTTTTTTTTTTTTTTTTTTTAAAGATTTAGAGCATGGAAGGTTTACTCACCTCTGGTCACATGTCATTTGTGATTAAAGAGAAATGAGACCAACATAAATAATTTAAATTTTCCTTTATTAATATGCGCTATAAGTTCTGTAACATGTGTATAACTAAATTGAATTAAATCTTTTCAAGAGGAGAAGTAAAAATAGGCTCAATTATGCGTGTGTCTGAAAATTGGGGGCGTGTTGCTGTGTTCAGAATGAATCGTTCTCATTCAATGTTAAATGCGCTTCAGCTCAGCACATGTACCACCATTTAAAATGCCTTTGATTAATTATATATATATATATATATATATATATATATATATATATATATATATATATATATATACACGAGGCTTTTGCTGAGACCTGAAGCTAACACTGACTCTTCATACTTCCCTCCACCTTGTCTAAGGCCCCAGGTCTAGCTAAAGAAAAACAGCCCCAAAGCACGCCCCCACCATGCTTTACAGTAGATGGGGTGTTCTTTTGATGATGAGCGGTGTTGTGTTTGTGCCAAAAATACCTTGAAGAATTATGGCCAAAAAGTTCAGCCTTGCCTTCAGTGGACTGTAATAAAATCTTCACACACATGTGGAAAAATGTGTTATGGTCCGATGAAACCAAGGTTGAGCTCCCCGTGATTGACTAGCGGACCCCGCCCTTCAAACAATGTCAGCTGGGAGAGACTCCATCTCACCCACAACCCTGAACAGGATAAACGATGGGAAACAACATTCCAGCACAAAATTTGCTCGCAGTTGCATTTTTTTTTTTCGTAATATATGAAAATATCTGTACTTACTAACAATGCCTGTTCTCCATTGCATTCTCCTCTTATTATTTCTGTGTGAAGATATGAATATGGGTGCTAGATTCCTTGGCTCTTTCCCCAAACCTTAACCACCACAGCTATGTCCAAACCACAAGATTTACCCTAAACTGTACCCAGCCCGGATTGTTAGCCTCAAACCTAAAACCCAACTGACATTTTAAGGATGACGTTTGACAGAAAGTGGGGACTCAACAAAACAACGTAAACTAAAAGTTCAGTCCTTGCAAACATACGCACCACCCCCACACACAAACACTGTATACGTATACACGCTGCTAAGTGTGCGTACACATCCCTCCCAGTTCATCTTGGTGAAGTACCACATCTGCAGACAGTGTAGGAGTGGTTTACAGTAAAAACCGCTCAAGCTCCAGTGAAATTACAGAACTAAATCAAAACACTTGCAGGCTTTGCTCACTCCCAGATGGACTGTGGCTTGTGTTTTTACTAAGCATGTGGGCAGCTCACATCCTACATCTGACCTCTGCTGCCTTTTAACACTTTATTGGGAAACGGCAAGGGAGGACCAGTGCTTTTTTTTTTTTTGCCTTGAAATACCAACAATGTCATGGATAGTACGGGGAGTGGGACCAAACCAAAATGCAAGACTCAGACTTAAGACAGTTATTTAAAACAAACAAAAAACATGCTAGGTTTGGTACACAGGTAGGCAGTGAGTGAAGGCAACAAATGAGGCAAAAAGAAGGAATAGCCTACTAGAACTTGACTACAAGCTTAGGTGGCAAATGCAGGTTCAGAAAGTAAAAACCCTGCCACAGTTTGGCTTTAGCCCCGGGTGCTAGCTAGATAGCTCCCTAGATAGCTCCCATGGTGCTTGTTAACCTTTTAGGGAGCTGGCAGGATTTTTACTTTCTGGACCTGGATTTGCCACCTCTGACTACAAGATACAACAAAATGGTGACAAGGCAGAATGAGGCATAAGGTTATACAGTATACTGTACAATAGGTAATCAGGGATAACCAGACGCAGGTGAGGAATGCACAATCAAGAGCAGGTGATCAAGGGGGAAGAGGCAGACAATACAAACTCAAACAGACATGACGGTATATGAAGAACACGTTTCACTGCTATATGGCTGTCCTAAAAACCTGGTCTAATGTAAAACTGAATAGGGGAGGAACTTGCAGAGGTGGCACAGTTTGGCTTTAACCCTAGGTGCTAGCTATCGAGCTCCCTAGCTAGCTCCCCGGGTGCTCGGTTACCTGCTAGGGAGCTAGCTAGCACAATGGGCTAAAGCCAAACTGACAGAGTTATTACTTTCTGGACCTGGATTTGCCACCTCTGGGAGGAAGGGTAAGTATACTTAGAGAAAACCTAGTAAGCTACTTCACTATCAGTGGCTAAGTTAGCAATCATATTTGGCTTAAAAACAACATATTTACATATTTAAGTCTTGTCTTTTACTGGTGAACTTTAACCATAATGATGACCCCTTTATATGTCATCATCACTGCACAAACAAGTCAGCAGCGTGCCTATCAACCTCAAAAAAAAAAAAGTGCTGGTTTTGTGAGTATGAGAGAGGAAAAAGCAATTTGGTGCTGACAAACAAACCCACAAGGAAAGTCTTGCCTCGCTTGCACTTTGGTGAAATCAAAACAATTGAGCACAAATTCAAACGTGTGATGTCAGTTGACCATGTTCACTTTCTAGTCAGCCTATGTTAAGCTCCGTTTTGAGGCATGTTTTCTGTAATTAGACAGCAAGCCATTAAAAATGAAATTCCGCAAGCTCTCAGTGTGACACTAGTGCATCGCTTAATGCACATCACTGCTCAGATATACTGTACAGTACCAGATCTGGTCATCTTAATCAAACTCTGAATTTTCTGTCCTGGATATTGAATGTTTTTTGTTGTTTTTTGCAGTTAGGACCAGAGGAAATCTAAAGTTTTCTTTCCACAGAGGATGTAAGGCACGGTGTGTTTTGTATGTTTGCCAATGTAGGTCATGCATGTGAAAGTTTATGTGTATTTGTGCCAACCCCCCTCCATCCTCAGAGGATATCTGCGTGTGTGACATGGAAGTTAAGGGCACATGCAGGAAACGGGCCCTCTGCCCCCCTCTGTCATCCATCAATAGCAAACATGAGTGCAGTCCCACACAACGAGTTGGAGGGGTGTAAACTGGAAGAGGAAGAAGACGGTGATCCGTCATTATCCAAAGAGCGGGAACAAGCAATTTGTTATCCAAATGAATGTTGGTAACAGTTTGTTTTAAGCCGAAGTGATTCAAGTCAAACGTGACCCTGCTTTTGAAAAAGTCCAGAATCCAAACCTTCCTATGTCAGCATGGTGACAAAAATGAACTAAGTTGGAATTGAAGTGTTTAACGGGAGAGAGGATGACTGTTGTTTGATTCCTAATTGGAGCTGACATCTTGACCCAAATCAGAAGTCTGCTGTAGTACCATTAATGACCTGTGAGAAGCAGCACAAAGCACCCAAATTTACAGAAGAAGAAATAGAAGAACTTTAACTGTCAGATTATCTGACACTTCCTTGCATAACTCCTTGTCCTGTTTATCGTGTTGAATGACGCTATACACATATGCAACACAAAAAGTTACTACTCTAAATTATACTGATCGCTTCCTAATTTCATGTCTCAATCACAAGTCGGTTGCTGGACCAAACTCGGTGTTAAATACACATCAATTTGTTTAAATATTTCCGATTGTATTTTCCAATCAGGTTTGTTCTCCACTTTAACGGATCTGTTATGTAATGTTTTTATTTATTTTTAACTCAAAATAAAAAGTAAGAGACAGACTATCATTGCAGCAGTGATTTATGTCCACCAGCCTTGGCTCCTTTTCCCATGAATGCTCGTCTTCAGAGGGTGAAAGTGAACCACTTTGCAGTCTCAAAGTTGCTATAGAAACTCACTTTGTAGGTCGGGGGGGTCATACAGAAAGATGGGTCACTTCCAATAAAGAACAGAACAGACGGACAAATCAGTGAATGGTGCCTACTGTGCATGTGTTTGAGGCTATTTCTGCGGAAGAGAGGAGTGATGAGTGTGCACGTATGATTCATATTTCTGTAAAATCTATCTTTAATCTACTCTTCCTGCGGACCAAAACACGGCAAGATTATGCAGTAACATCAAAAGCTTGCAACACCTCCACGAAAAATTGTTTTGAATTGATAAACCTAATAGTTTCCATGCAGGAGTGTGCAATAAAATCCATTAGTCCAAGAATGGCTGGACAGCAACTGCTGCCTACATAATTGGCGGCTTCATATTTTTACGACCTCTTTGTTATTTCTGTGCTGCAAAGTGAAAAACACTGATGATTGGCCGTGTATTGTCTCAATGCAGTCGGACTCGGGGGGCTTCCAGTAGCTGAGGCTGCGCTCTTACTGGAAGCCTGTGAGTCACCCGTCTTCCTCTCCCCTTTCCTTCACGCCACCTAAACAACCCCCACCAACCCCTCCGATGGGGACTATCTGCTCACTTGTCGCCCATTGCAGGTCAGCCATGAAAATAAACACAAAAGTGCAGCTATAGTGAAGACATTCTTCACAAGAAAAGAATTCCGCGCTAAATACACACTCTACTCAGACCCCCCCTTCCCCCAATTGTGGGGGTCCCCCCACCCCACCCTTCACCACCCCCATCCCACATCGTAATGATCTCACCCAGCTGTCATTGTGATCCCACCCGCACTCCCGACGGCACACTGGTGGCAGGCAGCTGACATCATTTGTTTTGTCAGTGATTACCAGAAATGCAAAGCGTGCATAACCAAATATCTTTCAACTAAAAGGGTAGAATTAAATTAAACATATACAACTCGCGTAAATATTTTTGCTCAGTCAGTAACTACTGCACATTACTACTGTACTATCAATACAGTACACTGAAATATTGTAATTATTTAAGTAAGTAAAAAAACATTCTAATAGGCTCATCTGATCTCATTAAACAACATTCAGCAAAACTGTGAAGTTTCCATTGCCTGACTACCAAAAATACACTTGAAAGCCACTGTAAGTTTTGGTCCAATCAATTTTTCCTCCTATCACAGAGATAAAGTGCCGTAATTTGATGTGACAACCATGACAACACCGAGATGCTTATTATTAGCTTGTATATGCTACACGTGACAAAGGACAAGCTATTTAACACAACCGGTTCTGCAAGGAAATAGTGTATTATTATTTTAACTAGTTAAAGCTGCCCCAAAAAAAGATTGTGTTTGTTGTCAGGACTGCTAACGTATCATTGAATCACAAACAAAAGTATCTTAAAGTTGTTGTCAGCCATGTTTATATTTGTTTACCTTTCACAGGTGACTAGTTTCTCTGATTTCCCAGCTGTAGTGAATGCAGCATATGTATTTGTTTCAGTTGGACATGCATTTAGATGTGTAAACATTTAATTTAATTATTAGGAGTATTGGTTAGCATGTCTGCCTCACAGTTCTTAGGTTCAAGGTTTGAATCTTTGCTGCGGCTTTTTTTTTTTTTTTTTTATCAAAGTAATGTAAAAATAATTATTATGAGGCTCATTAAGTTTTACTTTTGATAACATGACACCATTTTTTTTTATCTTAATTGAGCAATTATTGTTAGTCTAATAGTATAATTGCCTAAATCATTTTAGACTTAACTGTCAAATTTGTGCTTGCTAAAAAAAATAAGATCAAAATGTGTTTTTTCTTTATGTGTGTATATTCTCAGTAACCCAGGGCATGGTCGAGTGCAAAGGTTGAATGGAAGCAACTTGACTCCTCTTGAATGTTTATTTTCTTTTTTTACTCTTCTTCTTTCCCCAAAACCTTCAAAAATGACTTAGGGAATTGCTGTTACCCTGATGATGTCCTTGATTTTATCTGCCTGGAACTTCTCCCTAAAGAGAAGTTCAGTGGCGTCATTCACAATCAACAAGTCAAAAACACCCTCAAGGTGAAAACTCAACCGGAAGAGGGTTGCAATTTACATTCAACGCATTCACAATCCACACACAGTGAGAGCGGGCAGAAAAGAAGTGAGTGGCGTAGGAGTTGCTTTATTGTAATGAGAACCCGTCCTGCAGCCTGATCGAGTCAGAGATCATCTATTCTTGCCTGAACAACATGTGTCACAATGGAAGAGGCGTCAGCGATCAAAAACATGAATGCATCCCACAACCTTAGTGTTCGGCCATACTACGTAGAAAGCTGTTTATGTAAGTTGATGTCTATGCAAACCAACGGACAAGGCAGGGATGAGCCATCAGAATTGAGGTAAAATTAGAAGCTGATGTTATAAATATTTAATTTCAGAATCGAAGGCGATTACTGACCGTATTCCTTTTGGTGGAATATGTGAAAACCAATGTGCTGTTGGCTTTCCAATACAGGGTATTATTGGATTGACTGTGCTTTGGCTATCAGTTATATTGGCAGCAAAATCCTATCAAAGCCCCAATGGATATTTATTAAAGGTAGTAACAGTGTTTCTAATATTGCATCCAGTTCCCATAAAAGAAAAGTCCTCCAAATTACACTTTTTCCATCACTACCTGCTGTGTCAGCTCACAATAAACCAATGCGCTTGAATAATTATGTTTGTATGCTTGTATTTCTATACATCAATGGTGTGACAACAACGGACATCATTTACAGTAAATAAAGTATTCTGGGGCAACCCGTTGAAGTAGAGGTTTGTACGTCTGCCTCACATTCAAGAGGGTTCGAATCTTGGTCTGTCTCTCATTATCTCCGTTCTGGCCTTCCCGTGTGGAATTTGCTAATTCTTAAGCATTATAACTAGAGGGACTTTGTAAACTGCATCTCGTCATCTTACTATCCAGTGTATTATGCTGGTGAGAGCATGTGTGACAGTGGGCTGAATCTCGCCAGCAAGTGTGTGCCCAGTGGGCGGAGTCTCCAACATTTTCTTCTTTTTTTTTTTTTGCAGTGGTCAATTCCAAGTGGAGGCACACATCACACAAATACTACAGTGTGTGTAACTTTTTTCCTTACGCTTTTATAAAACCAGGTTTTCTCTCTCTCTCTCTCTCTCTCTCTCTCTCTCTCTCTCTCTCTCTCTCTCAATTGCAGGGCACTCATAACAAATACGATTTCACACTTACAATCACACCTTACACCTATGTTGGACTGTTCACTTAACCTACCATGCATGTTTTTGGAATGTGGTCGGTCACTGTGCCACCCCCTGTGGTGTTATTCATGGCTGAAACAGATAAAAGGGGAAGTTAACCCAAAGCTATTTTCTTTCCAATAATATGTTCTATGCGCCCTCTGATTAATGTTGTGTTTGTGGAATATGAGTCAAAGCAGCAAAATCCACATGTTTTTGTCCATCTCTGGGGGCAGCCATTTTGCCACTTGCACTTTGTTAAAATGACAGTTGCTCAGGACTCAGGTAACAACCAACCCACGGCTCAGACATTTTCAGTTGATAGTGGCAGAATGACCGCCCCTGAGATGGATATAAACAGGTGAATTTTACTGCTTAATTCATATTCCACAAATGGAATAGTAATCAGAATGCAGTGTTCCAGACTAGTGGAGGCGCAAAGAACATGTTAGTCTAAAGAATATTTTTGAGTTGACTTCCCTCGCCTCCCTGGCATTTCAATTCATTGCCATTATCTTCTATACCACTTTTTAAAAGTGAAAATGTAATTTGTCAGATCATGTTGTGTGTGTGTGTGGGGGGGGGGGGGGGGGGTATATTTATTTATTTAACAAATTTTAACTAAAACAAAACAAAAAAACTAATGGCATCCGGAAACTTTGCACCTTCCATTTTTCAGCCCTCCAAAAACATCGCTGTCTCCGACAGTGAAAGAAAAAAAAAAAGAAAAGGACTGGCAGCCAACAAGCCAATCAAAACTCGGGCAGATTTCGATTTTTTCCCACTTCCCGCTGCGATTGGCCCATTCGGCGCCTCGGGGAACCGCCTACTGAGCAATAATTGGTCAGGTTTCGCGGCGCTGTGGGTGTCATTTGAATAGGCCTTGTAGAGAGTCATTACGAGTCGCCCTGTGCTTGAGAGCGACTCAAATAACAGCAGAGGAGGCACTCAATGGAGCAGAGAACAGCGCGGATAACCTGATGAAAGACTTATCTGGACAGAACACGCCGTGCAGCTTTATCCGCGAGTGATAAGCGTGTCGGAGCAACCGGGCGGAAAGTACGAACAGTTTTGGCTAGTTTTGCCTTCTAACGGCTCATCGGACGTTTAGCTGCAACATAAAAGGTAGGCAGTTAAGTGTGCTTCGACTTCATTGCATCAAGTTTGTTTTGCTTTTATAAACTCCGGATGCATTTTATGTGTGCTGCTAACGCTTGGTTACTGTTTACAGTCGTTAATTGCGTTGTTTTAAAGTGTTACTTTCATTCAAGCATCCACACAAACGTCAACTTCGTTATGTAAGCATCAAACTTTGTACACTTGTGGAAAAGCCACATGCTTCTTTTTTTATGTAGTAGTCCCATTTGTTGTTATTTGTTTACCACAGCGAAGAGGCTATAATTAGGCTTGTAGTCCCACACAAACAAACATGACTTTCCAGCACCTGTGATGGGACTGTGGTTGCACAGCATGGCTTTCCCCCTCACAGGCAGCTCTGACTTAACTTGTGTTCTGACTCACTCACAAGCCCATAATGTGGACCAGGCATGGTGCCCGTGTGTGTACGTGTGTGGTTTGTGTATGTGAGTGAAAGAGAGAATAACAGATTGTGTGTGCCTGCAGGGAAAAGAAATGGGGAGAATAAAAAGTGTGTGTACTCCAGGCCAAGTTGCAGTCCTAAAAAAAAAAAATGCTTAAAAGGCTTTCCCTCTCGCCTTCTTTTTCCTTTATTTATTTATTTATCTTTTTTACTTTTCATCTCAGCCTACCTGACAGACTGCACGGAAGCCCTAAAATTACACCCCACCACTTAATTATTTACATAAAGGTAGCAAGGAAGCATCCCTGGTGCTCCACCTGGTCTAAAAATAATGTTTTACCTTTTAAAGTGACACATCCTCACTCATTTTGTGTGTGCGTGTATAACCGGGTTTGTCATTGTTTCCATGGGAGGGAGTGGGCAAAAGCCCATGTGCAAAGCTTGGGTTTATTAAATCCTCGTAGGAGAGGAGATAATGTGTCTTTATCCCCCTTGACTCGAGGTTAATACTGTACTAGCCTACCAGATCATTCAGGGATGTGTATGTGTGTATGTGTGCAGCACACACATTGGGAAATACATAATATGTGTGTGTGTGTGTTTTAGTGGAATAAAAAAACAGAAGCTTTAAATCCAATCACTATGATTTGGGTTCTTGTCTCCAGTTTGAAGTCCACTTATGGCACATCCATTCAGGTGATGACGACAATGGAGCAGTGGTGGCGTTTTGAGACATCCCAAAGAAAAAGATTGTGGGTGTAAAGAGAAGTAGGCAGGTGCTCATGATGAAAAGAAGAAGGAGAAGAGAAATAAGAGATCAGAAGTGACGCTCGTGATCTGTTGCAGAAACTTGTCTCGGCATCAACAAAACCATCCAAGCTGCCTTGGCCATACCTTCTCGGTGTTAGATTGATGATATGGATGGTAGCAGTGGGAATGACAGGGTAACGTCTGTTGCAATATTGTTGTGATATTTACCAGTTTTTGTTGTTTTACAAGACATCGCCAGCCCAGTTTTTTTGCTTTGACTTATTTGCAAGCACAAATTCAGGAGTCAAAAAAGTGTTGTGCCTGGTTCAAAAACACTGAAAACCACCACTACAATAAAAATCCTGACAGAACAACCAACGTTTTTTTGGGTGCAGGCTAAGCGGTTGATAAAAGCAAGTGATTTGTGTGTGACTTCACAGTCTGTTTTTAAAAGGTTCAACGCGTTAAGGAAACCACGAGTGTGTGATGTACCCGGACTTTAACCTTGTTTATTGTTACTAATAGGGCTGACCGTAAAGGTTTTCACCTTGAGAAAAACAAGCCTCCCCTGTACGGACTGTTATAGCCTATTAGTGCCAAAGTACATGAGGTGCAAAGTAAGACCAAGGCAAGGTTTAATCACACCTTGAGTAAGTAAAGCTTCCTATCTTGCCCTTCGTACCGGAATCATACATGTTAACAACAAAATTAGTACTTTTAAAGACACTTTGTATTACTGCTTCTTTTTAGGATTAATTTAATTGGGTCAGCCTGTCAAATGGTTAAACGTATATAAGCATAGACTTGTCATAAAATACACACCTCGTTTTGTTGTTTATAATGATTAGGCCATTGGGGTTTTTTTTCCCGAAATATAAAAAAAAAAAAAATTGTGTGTACTGTAGTTATGTTACATAATTCATTAAAAGGGAAGTCAACCCCCCAATTTTTTTTGGACAATATGTTATGTGTGACCTCACTAAACATGACATTCTGATTAATATTACATTTGTGGAATACAGTATGAGGTATGTAGCAAAATCCAGCCGTTTTTATCCATCTCAACGGGCGGCCATTTTGCCACTTGCTGTCGACTGACGATGATATCAATGTTACCCAGGGCTCAGTCAAAAAACAGGCGAGCTGTGATTGGCCGTTGCCTAAGCCCTGAGAAACATTGATGTCATCTTCAGTCGACAAAATGGCAAAATGGCCGCCCCCTGAGATGGACAAAAACAGCTGGATTTTGCTTCATAACTTATATTTCACAAATGTAATATTAATCAGAATGTCATGTTTCTTGGGTTACATATAACATATTATTATTGTCAAGAAATGTTTACGGTTGACTTCCACTTAAAAAAATAAAATAAAATAAAGGAAAAACTTTGTAGTTATTGAATGGCTAAAAATTTTGTTGGACGAAGTCCATCCATCTTATGCAACAATTTTGCAGCCAACTGTTTTATGGGTCAAGTAGATGTTCCAATGAGTTTACTGGCGTTCATTGAGGGCAATTTACAGTCGGCGAACCAGCTGCTCATGCATCATACATCATAAAATCTACATTGCAGCTGACCTTTGCCCCTCAGAGCGTGTGCTTGTCATATCTGCTCAGATCTGTAAATAAGTTTCGATAGGCACGTCTTTCCTCGCCACCAACACTAATGCTTGTTTGTTTATGACCCTTGAGCAATACTAGTGTGGCTTTACAGTCTACGATGTCAACGCAGATGATAGATGCGAGGTTAATAATCCGTACAACTTCTGAGTGATGTGAAACTGATGCGAGCCTCCAAACGGCGCGGCGGCGTCACACAGCCTGGCCATGGCCGGTGTGTGAAAGCTGCTGTGTGTGTGATCTGCTCTGATCTCTTCCCGCGGGTCTTTGTGCGATTGTTAACACCATGACAGGACAGATAATACCTCCATTGTCGGAAGACCCCACCCCCCCTTCATCCTCCAGCCCCCACACCCCTCGACATAGCTGGCTGTACCTTTTTTTTTTTTTTTTGTAAATCTCATAATGTGATTTGGACAAAGTAGCGTGCCGAAGGTCCAGGGATTGTTATCAAACTAACTGCAGTAAAGTCTGGCTGACACACCCCCAAAACATTTTTGTAGAGCAAAACTGAAAACATCGATACAATATTCTATTTTGGACAATGACGCAAACAAAAACTTGGAACCTGAAGAACAGTTGGAAACAGGAAGGAGTTTTTAATAACGTCAACAGTTAAAGAGAAAATCGCCTCAAGAGATACAGAATGTCCAAAGTTTGGGATCATTTCACACTTATCAAGGAAGATAAGTGCAGTGTGTTACCACAATAACACAAGGTGAACGTATCAATGTTGGATAAGCCTGCCATTTCTAGCTAGAACATATTGTAACAACCCCACAAGGCACCACGGATAGACACTGCCGCCATTGCATTTTTAATCGCTTTATTGAACAGTGAGAAAGTACGAGCTGCCACTGTCACATACTCGTTTGCTGACACCCATGTCACTCACCAGACCAGGCCATGTCTTTGAAGTCCATACTCGCTCAAAAACAGTTTTGTTTTTTTTATGCGCAAAAGGAGCGATTGGCTAAGTTAAACGTAATATGAATTATGTGATATTGTTTTTCCTTTAACATTGAATGTATGCGCAAATCACTCAAACTTTGGTCTTATTGAGCATATTATTGCTGCAAAAAAAAAAAAACGATTTGACAATCACGAGCACCTTTGCTGGTCTTCAACACAAAGAGAAACATTATCGTACCTTCAAAGTTTGTGCAGCATAAATGGCCCCAAAAGATATCACATGTTGAAACGAGAAGTTGTGTTGTCTTGTCAAAAATGTTTCTTCGAAACGCTTCACACACAAGCTTGTTTGGATCCATTAGGAGATAATGATAGCCTGCAGCTCCTCTTTAACTTCACTTTTAACCTTTCGATGAACTGCAGACTGACTACTACTTACTTTTTGGTCTACAGAAAAGTTATTGTCTGTAGTGTCATCAAAATAAATGCTTCCAGATTAAAGGGTAAATCAACTTAAAACGTATACATTAACATAGTCATAGACTAAACAGAGAGTCTGTATACTTATGGTTTTTAAGTTAAGGCATTTATTGTACTTCTATTCCCTCATCAAATTACTTCTCAAAGGCTGTAGTCTTTTCGGAGCTAAGAATCATAGAGAATGCTAACTTTAAATTATGCTTCCAATGTCATCATTAAGTTGTCCAACCTGCAATTTAGTGTAAGATTTCAAGCTGCATTATGGAAGTACTCAATTTCACACAGGGGTCAACTTTTAAAGAATTCAGCTCAGAAAAGCCAAATGTTTTAGATGCCCCCACCCCCAACCCCTCCTTCGCAAAGACGGTCACGACTCAGTGAAAGGTTGGAAGGAGAAAAAAATGTGTGTTTGATTTTCATGTGGAGTTGACCGCTTTATGGGCTTTTCCAGATGACGTATTGTAAGTTAAAGCCACAGTAATCTTTTAACTCGGTTAGGAGGATGACTGCGGATCGCAGAGTTCAGTAGACAAACTGCCGCTGGGCTGGCTGGCACTGGCTTGCCGCCAAGTGTGTGTGTGTGCCCGAGAGAGCATGCGCATGATATTGGCTGAAGCAAACCCCTCCGTCGGGCGTGTGATGGTCAAACAAAAAGCTCGGTGGATTCCTCTGGGCTTTGGTTTTTTCTGACATGCTGTATACGCACATCAGTGTTTGAGGCATGCCTGTTGTGTGTGTGCTTTTGTGTGTAAGCCCGGCTTGATTTACACTGGCATATGGTACTAAGACAGGATGAGGATGGCTCCAGAGTTAAAGCATGCCCGGGTGGTGATTTAGGATCAGCTTACCTTCCTCAGATCCAATTATCTTCACCATTACGACAATAAAATCACTGCTGTCCTAAGACAGCGCCCTCCCTGCCTGTTTGTTTGTTTTTTTTTTTTTCTCTAGCAAAGTGACAAAAGTGCAATTGCGGCACAAAAGGCGTCGTATGTAGGATGAAAACAAGTTGTAAGGCAGGGTAAATTTCCACATGGGATGTCTTTGCAAAGTTCCAAGCCTAAGGGAATGCACAGAGGAGGGCTGTAATTATGTGTCTTAAGCGTAATGACTTTGACACACTTTTGAGTCTCCACTTTGAGCGATCAGCGTTCACGATATTTGCACAAGCTGCCAAAGTCGCTTAAAGATTGACCACATTCCAGGCACGGTATAGTCAACAGGTTGCACAAGTGCCTGGACGGAGGCGTTTTGTGAGTTACGCCTGCTCAACATAGGGTTTTAACTTACACAGAAAATTTAAACACACCATTTATTGGACATAAAAACCAAAACAGACACAATGAGTAGTCCTGTTTACCGATTGTCTTCCGGCAAATAAAATGCCTCAGCTGTCTGAATTCCTCTGTTAAGTTTGGATTTCTTACAAACAAATACTTTTACTGTAAAACTCAACTCAACTTTATCTCCAAAGCGTTTAAAATAATAATAAAAAAATAATCTTTCACTTTTATTTTTTTGGATACATCATAGAGATGTGATCCAGCATTAATTTAAAAGAACAAGAAAAACAGGAAGCGACTGCGCCGTGCGATGACGTCATATGAGTTTGCTTTTGTAACTCTTGATAAACCGTAGCATTTCTTTGCTGTTGCATTAATATTCGCTTCTTTAATTAATTCCAAACAGATTTATGTTTCGTCGCCCCCCCCCCTTTCCCCAAACATACCTTACTTTATCATCCGACATTGCTTTGGGACTACAAACTTGCGTGTGACGTAATATCCGGTCAAAACGTGTGACGTGTATCCGGTCATGCCAGCGGTTATTTGCAAAACCTGGTTCCATAGCCAAAATTTGCATTTGACTTTTTTTCGATACGGGTCAAAATCCACCCACGCCAATCGTTTTTTTTTGTTTTTGTTTTGTTTTTGCGAATTTCTAGCATTTCCATTCAGTTTTATTTTTGAATTTCTTGAGAATTCGAATAAAAATGAGTGCAGGTAAACCCTACTATTGACACCCCCCCCCAAGTTTAATAAGCTATTGTGGCAAAAACAAATAATGAAGCTCCTCAACTCACTTCGACATAGTTCATTGGCACCAAGATGGTGCCAAAAGACCACTCCCACAAGGCTTTATTTAGCATGAGCATAACTGATGGAAGTAAAACACAAAAACTCGCATTGAAAGTGATGAAAAGAATGAAAGATTTAGACAAATAATAGTGTCTTTATTCTGATCTCTCCCTAGGTGATCATGCCTCCCACCACCCCATACGCCGGAAAGTTCAGCACTTGCGGACTTTACAGCAGCAGCAGCAACAACAACTACCAGCAGCCACACAGCCCGTACCGCCACTGCTCCTCTGTAAAGTCCACCAAGGAGAGCGTCTACAATGAGGCGTATTCAGCGGCAGAGAACCCATACGACATACCGCACGCTCACAGCTTGTACTGCGGCGTGCCCGTGGACTCGGCGAGCACCAAGGAGCGCCATTACAGCAGCAGGAGCGCCGTTTCGGACAAGCTGCACTCCGGCGCGCAGCCCCACAGCCCGCGCCAGCACAGCACGACCTGCCCCGCGCGGGTGGCCCGCCAAACCAGCACCAGCAGCGGCAGCGAAAAGTCCTGCCGCAGCAACGCCGCCGCCAAAAGTCGCCTTTACGGGAACGGCATCATCGCCAGCTACGGGGAAATGTGTTACCACGACAACAGTTTGGTTTCAGCCTCTCTCGAGGCGCTGATCCAACACTTGGTCCCGACTGTGGACTACTACCCCGATGTAAGTCACATGCCCTCTCGTGTATTCCTAAACATACTCCCTTTTATTTCAGTCCTCACCTTTTCTATTCTGTGTCCTTCGAATGGTCAGAGGTCGTACGTTTTCACCTTCCTGCTGAGCTCGCGCCTCTTCCTGCACCCCTACGAGCTCATGACACGAGTTTGTCACCTGTGTGTGGAGCAGCAGCGGTCCGGAGACACCCTGCTGGATAAGGTGGGCGGATTGTTTACACACCTGTCTTATACACACACAATTTGACGCCTGTCTGCAAAAGGGACAAGAGTTCTCACATTGTTACCATTTGAACTGATTTATGTTCGCCCCAGATAAGGAGTAAAAGCCACACATACGTACACTTTGCACACATGACTGTTTTATTGAGCCAAGCCACATAGTTTACATTGGGGGGGGGGAAAGTCACACAAATATGTACTGTATGCTGAAATAGTGATCGTCTGTGTTATTCATTTAATAAAAACTATAAAATACAAAATTTTTCACTCACTTAGCCGTTTTTAAAGATTACACATTGCGAGCAAAGAGGGTTCATCTCAAAGTTTTCAACGCTTATTCTTTTATGGCTTGATTGGATTGATTAGATCAGTGATTCTTAAAGTATGGTGGGCTCCCTCTAGTGGTACGCAAAATAATAACTGCCTTAGTACACTTTGGTTGGATTTAACTTTTCAATATAAAAGATTTGCATTTAATCTTTAAGAACTGTTTGTTTTTAAACTTTATTTAGGAACATTTTTTATTTAACTTTGGTGCAATATATTTGAATTGATTGATTTAAAAAATATTTATTATTATTTCTTTCCATTGTAGTTAATTTACAAACTGTGCATAATGTTAGAGTGGCTTACCATATTAAATAGATTTTAGTAATAAAACCTCTGTCTTGTTTTTAATTCTTAAGACATTTAAGTCTTCTGTCCCAATATATATTTTCATGTTTGTCAGCTACGTATTTCTAATTGTAATATTTTAATTAATTTGTTTATTCATTTATGAACTTAAAAAAAAGAGGTGCATTTATCTATAGGAAATAAAAGGAAAAAAAAAGCATATCTTTAGGTGGCACTTGTTGAAGGGACAAAGTCGAACAATGTAGATAAGAAGGAAGTATTACGAGTTTGCCAAACAAACCTACTTGGGTTAAAGCCATTTATGATGTCACATGATGTTTGTCCAGATCCGTTTCCGCGAAGTGGCGCCGAAGCTGGTGCAGCTGCTGACCGAGTGGACCGAGACCTTCCCGTATGACTTCAGGGACGAGCGGATGATGCGTTGTCTCAAGGACATGACGCACCACGTTGCCAGGGGTGACGAGGTCAGTGTGGAAATCCTTTTCTATTATTGATTTTTTTTATTTTTTTTTATTGTGTTTCTAATTGCAATATTATTGTTTGCACCAGTACTCATGGCGAGCCATGCAGCAGATGACCCAGCGCTTGATAAAACGGCTGTCTGCCCTCGGCCAATACGAGGAGGCGGTAGCCGCGCTGAGCGCCGTGGCGACCGAGCGTCCCGCCTCCCTGAAGAGCAAAAGGGAATCGGCGCTAAGAAGCGACGTACTGAGCGTTTGCGACGACCCCTTTATCCTCGCTCAACAGCTGACGCACATTGAACTGGTAAATACTTTTTGGATTTACAAGTGTGTGTGTTTTTTTTTATAAGTTTATAGTGTGCACTTTTTTTTGTAGAATTAAGATTTGGTTTCATTAGCATCCCCTTCCTGGTATTAATTGTTGTTGTTATTGTTTTTCTTCCCTTCACAGGATAGGCTGAGTTTTATCGGGCCTGAGGAGTTTATCCAAACTTTCGCCTTGAAGGACCCTCTGGAGAACCACAAGGTAGCGTCTGTGAGCAACAACTCTACTCAAAACACATTTAAAAATAAAAAATAAAAAAACGTTTAGTGACGTATACTAAAATCCAAATGGATGCTGCCAAAAACTTTAATTGACGTTTACTAGGTTTTTTCCCCTCAATGAGCAGTGCAGGTTGTAAAATCCCAAAACACCAACTAACTATGGCCAGCAGATGGCAGCATTGTTTCTCTTTTCAATGCACTCCCAGGGTGTCAAATTACATGAAAACATGGCGGATCTTAGGAAATAGAATGTTTTCAAGGATGACATGGATGATCAAAGCAGTTGTCACATTAAAATCTAATTCACAGAGCGTCACTAAAACAAAAATATTAGCGTCAAAGTCACTGTTGTGCAGAAAATGTATCTTTTCACAAAAGGCTTGTTTTCTCCTATTTTCAATGTCACTGAAAATTACCTGTTTTCAAATGGTGATTAATAAAGAAAAACTTTTTTAATGAAGCCACAGCACACAATAATCTGTTTGCCTTGAAAGATGAGTTAAAATGCTCGAAATCGTCTGGCACTGTCGTGGTTGTTTTTTTGTATAACGTGTGGCAGTAAAAGAGTTAATAGATATGAACATACACTATTTAATCTTTAAAAAGCAGCGACTTTCTTGCGTGCGGTTTGTTAAGTTTGTAATTAACAACATCAAATAAAAGCAAACAGTTCGTTTCAATGTTTTTATTTTCTATTTTTGTCTTTGGCTTTGCATCTAATTTGGAGCGATAAATTGCTTTAGAAACCACATGGAGCCTCCTCCTGGCTGTCGAGTGTGAATTTTGCTCAACTTGTTTTCATTTGAAGTAGCTTTTGAAAGTGCATCCAACAAAATGGGCGAGAGGCTCCCTGCGTGCGTCTGACGTGCGAGTGGTGCTGCGAGTCAGCCGAAGGGCGCCTTGCAATCGGCACCGTAGCGGCCCGGCGCTCTGTCATTGTGTGTCGGGCACCTCGCCAGTTATATAAGACCATTTTGTGCAAGGGTTTAGTATGGGAACGAGTCTTGAGGTAGAACAGTGTGCCACCACTGTTATGTAAGCATGTCGGTCGGGGATTAAATCAAGGCCAAGTAGTTTTACTGCGCAAGAGTAAAATCCTCAAGCATGTTTCGGTCACAAGGAAATGTTTGAATTTGTAAACAATGCGGACGCTGGTATTGTTTAAACCGCCTTGAATTCCAAACAAAAACTTGATTTGGAATACATGTACAAACGTTCTAATATATTTTATTAGCCATTACAAGGATTTTATTCCAGACATAACTGTACCTTTTTTACATGAAATTTACTTACCAAAAAAAAAAAAACCCTAACAGCCCATATAAGCCAGGTGATGCGAAGGCAGATGCAAATGAGATGGAAAAAAAACCCAGCGACCACGTCACAGGTTTCATTGTGTAGGAGAGCTTGAGTGGGAGTGAGGGCTCTCAAGAGCCCGTCCAGCAGGAAGTGACTGATAGGCAGACAGCCTGTCTTTGTCATTTATAATTAACATAGGCAAGATGAAAAAATCATGACATTCGACGTAGCCAAGCCAATACTTGTATTTCTCAGAGAAGTGACGGATATGAATATTGTTACTTGGAGATTTCTCAAGGGTTCAGTAGATGGACGTGCATTTGTTTCTTCATATTTAACATATCCAACGTTTATATTTAGGGTTTCCACTGGCCATCAAAAAGCATTAAAAGTCATTTTGCTGAAATTAAGGCCTTAAATGGCATTAAGTCTCTTCTTAATCTGGGGGGGTGGCTGGGTACATTTCTATCTGTTTCCGTTTTGCAGCAATTAGCATTAGAGTATAGCTAATTTTCATCATTATTCACAAATCTGTTTAAAACTGTGGGGAAAACAGCTCTTTGCAACACGGTCCTGGTTGATCTCTTATACTCTGCTTGCCGCTTTTGTAATAACTACAATTTCTTTAACCATTCTCTGCAGTTGAGAGGCTGCATCAAAGCCTATGGTATGCGCTAGCGTAAAAAACATTTTTAAAAAAAAAGATTGAAAAAAGGACGTATAAATACGTTTTTGGCACACTTACACCATTTAAAATAGAACGCATTTATACGTTTTTGGGAGCAAATAAGTTAATATGCATTTAATATTTTGTGCAGAGGCATTAAAAATGTAAATGCAATTGTAGTAAAAACATTTACATAAGACGTTGTACAAAGGATTCACTATAACACAATGTAGCAATAATAAATAGGATAAAAATATATGTATTTATTGGAGGACTGCTGACTAGTTGTAATTAACAGTTAACAAATTGGCCTGGAGTCCACAAGTTGCTCCATGTTCCAAATACCAATTGCTCTCAATTTGGAAAGAAAAATGTACTGTTCCTGTCGCCAACGTCCAACATGAAACACTAATGTCACCCAGTGGCAGAAAATTACCTCAACACAAACCTCTGATTATGTTTCACACTCCTTATATATGTACTTTGGAACTATATTTGTCCACTTTTATGTTAATTAACAAGCATATGAAAAACTTACAACACATTTTATTGTACATTTAGAACAGATACAAAGTGTGAATTTTTTTTGATTCATTCCGTAATTTTTTTTTTTTATCAACTGACTTCCCCTGTGTTTTTCAGGGTTTCTTCCGAAAGCGCAAGACCAGCAACCTGGAGACGTACGTGAACTGGTTCAACAGACTGAGTTACCTTGTGGCCACGGAAATCTGTATGGTACGTTCACAGAGGCCCCCCTGTCAAGTGTTTGGGACTTTTTTTGCTTCATTCTGTGTTTTCGCATTCCAGCCGGTGAAAAAGAAACAGAGAGCGCGGATCATCGAGTTCTTCATCGATGTGGCGCAGGAGTGTTTTAACATTGGCAACTTTAACTCCCTAATGGCCATCATCAGTGAGTATTTAGTTAGAATTTTCAATACCCCTTTTTTTTTTCAGACCGATACTAGTACGAGGAAGTCGCTGATGCTGATAACAAGTACTTTTTGAAACATAAAATTTGCTCCCCAAAAACTGACGGGCAATTTTAAAGAAAGGACTATACATTTTCCGTAAAATTGCTGACATTTTTTTTGTTTGTTTTGTTTTAAAATAGTAGCTGTCATATTTGGTTTGCTAAATGGATAAACAAAACGCAATTACTTGCTAGATCAATAATTTTGCATGGTTACTGACTAGTAACCCGAAGGCTAATGTCGCAATGGATTCAGCCATGCTGATCATGCCTGTTGTGACATCGTTTTCATACCCTTAGCCGATCTAATTACCCTTTCAAATAGCTTCCATTTTGACCCCACTCTTGTGCCGATTTCTAGTTTCCACTGTGCCAAACAAAAGCAGTCACAACGCCACCTCAGGGTGGGATTTTTAAATAGCTACCGTTGGCGTGACAGAGTTCGCAACAATCCCTTTGTTGCAATGGCCGCATTTGCGCCAACGGCTTATCAACAGAAGGTCTTTCCCTCTGGTCCGTCCGTCTTTGCCTGATTTATAATTCAGAGCTGTGAAATGGCAGCTTTTGTGAAAGGAGATTTGGCCACTTTATTGTTGGCATTTTATACAATTGTGAAGCATTGTTGCCCTACAGAAACGGACTCACTGTGCTAAATGTGATCTTTTTGTGTTATCTCAGCTGGGATGAACATGAGTCCTGTTGCCAGACTGAAAAAGACTTGGAATAAAGTCAACACTGACAAGTTTGAAATTCTTGAGGTGAGAAAACCCACACAGCCGGGGGGCCGTCCCACTGTGCTGTTACATTAAAAGGCTCGTGCTTATTTGGCAATTGTCTAATTAACGTCACCTGCGTCTGTCTTCATTCAGCACCAGATGGACCCATCCAGCAACTTCAGCAACTATCGCACTGCGCTCCGCGGCGCCACCCAGAGGTCTGAGACCGCACACAGCGTCCAAGAGAAGATTGTGATTCCTTTCTTCAGCCTGCTCATTAAAGACATCTACTTCCTGAATGAAGGCTGCGCGAGCAGGCTGCCCAACGGGCACATCAACTTTGAGGTTGGTCCGTCACTCAAGAGACCGTCTGTGCTTGTTTGACGCGCTGAGGCGGGATTTATTCTACAGGCCTAATTTAATGCCAAAACATCTATTAAATTAAATTAAATTAAATTAACTCATTCACTGCCATTGATGGCTGTTGACATCAAAAATTTATTTAAACAATTTCTATTAGTTATTTTTTCCCCCACTGTTAACAAGAGTAACTATTGAAGTCATGCGATTAATTACAATTAAAAATTAAATAAAAGAAAAGATTATTAAAAATTAGGAGCGTCGGGCAATTAAAAAAAATTATCGTAATTATTTGCATGACTTCATGAAATAACTCACAATTAATCACAAATTTGATATCTGTTCTAAATGTACAATAAAAAAAAAATCTAGGTTTTCATACTCTTGTTAACAAGTGGGATTTTTTATTTTAACTACTAGAAATAGTTTAAATGAATATTTGCCGTCTATAACCGTCAATGGCAGTGAATGAGTTAATTTATGATTTTTATAATTAATTTAATGATTTATTACAATTTACTTTCCATGTGAATTCTAAGTGACACATATCAGATATGGGCTGTGTTTACACTGACAGAACACACAACTCCACAAGTGTCACAGTAAATTTTAATATGGATTAAAAAAAAAACTGGTTAATAATATGTGTAATATAATTGGCTGTATATTATTCCATGTTTTTTCTCTACATTTAAACTTATGTGGCAGATTGTTTCACTTGAGAGACAGAAATCAGAACTATGTTTATTAATTGCCCGTTATCTATTTTTTAATTTAAATATTCCCACCCCTCACACTTTTTTTTTGTCTGTTGTAAAGTTCAAAACTAAAGAACAAAGTATTGTAAAGCATTGAAATGTTCTGCCATATCTTTATTGTTGCAAGCATTAAGGGACCAAAAAAAACGAGTTATTTTCTTAACTGTATATATATATATATATATATATATATATATAATTTTTTTTTTTTAATAATTGGCTGGCTAATCAGTTTTGGGCATTTCTGTCTGCCAAATATCAGAATCGGCATCTGCCGCAAAAATCCATATTCCCACCGTCACGTACATAATGTAATACCGCCCCCTTGTGGCCAAGTAAAATACTCAATAATACTGAATGCCTAGACATGACACTCAGAGTAACTTGCTTTTTTGTTTCCAGAAACTTTGGGAGCTGGCGAAGCAGGTGAGCGAGTTCCTGGTGTGGCGTCAGGTCATCTGCCCGTTCGACAGAGATCGCAGAATCCTCCAGTATCTTGTCACCACGCCGGTCTTCGCCGAAGACGGTCAGTCAGTCTCCTGTTAAACTTCTTTTTTTTTGTGCACACTAGATTGACCAGCGCAGCCTTGACTGACAGGCTTGTTTTGTTCCGCAATTATTGTTCCCCATTGAAACGGACAATGACTGAAAATTGTGTGTGGTGATTTGTTTGTGCAGAGCTTCATCTGGCCTCTTACGAGAGCGAAGGGCCGGAGAACAACATGGAGAAGGACAGCCGTCGATCTCTCCGGTGAGTCCTCACACAAACGCAGCACTTTGACCTTTTTATATTAACTCATTCACTCCCAGCCATTTTTCACTGAAGCAACCCCTTTTCTTGGATTTTGACCGATTTTGCAAGGCCCACAGAATATTGCGTTCTATTGCTATAAAACATGGAACCTACCAAAATAAAGATTAGTCTCTTCTTTCATCAGAAAAAAAAGTATATTCTTATCTGTTTCCGTTTTGCAGCAATTAATATAATATAGCTAAGTTTCTTCATTATTCACAAATCAGTTTAAAACTGGAGAAAACAGATTTTTGCAACATGGTCATGGTTGTTCTCTTATACTCTACTGCCACCTGCTGGCCGTTTTGTAATAACTACCATTGCTTCGTTTTTCTATAGTTAGGAGGCTGCACCAAAGCCTTCTGTATATGTATATATTTAAAAAAAAAAAAAAACATAAATATGTTGTTGGGACACTGTATACATTTACATATACGTAGGTATACATTTTTTGGGAGCAAATGAGTTAATAACTCTACTTATGATTTCTCTCCATAGATCTTCCCTGTTGCATCGAGAGAATCGGTCATGAGGACAATCTTCCATTTTACAGGATGTAAATAAACATGTCAAATAGCATGTTAAAGTTACGTGGCCATACATACCATATACATTCCCTGGGCCTGACCTGGAACAGCTGAGTCTGCATTTTTTCTCAGTTCAGTATCCACAGACTTAAATAACTGCAAACTGATATGCGATTAGAGCCCTCCTATGCTGAAGGATTACACGTTCTGCGTATTTTCATGACCTCGTGATGTTTTTGATCCAATCCATTTCTTGTTTCTGAGGCACTTACTGCAGAGAGTATGTTGGGAAAATTGGGCGGACTTGGATTATTACTATCGGCGTGGAAAGAAATGTGTCCAGCAATCGCTTATGATAACACTCAATTCAGATGTTGTGAAAGGAGGAGACAGTGAAGGACCAAACAGTTTTTATTGCAACACAATGGAGACCAGAAAGCGGACATTCTACCTTGTTGTTTTGTTGAGCGTTTTGTTTTTAATGTCAACAATGACATATCGCTCTAACATGGACTCCTATGTGGCACTTTGACCGTGTTTTGGTAAACCAGTTGTGTGATCATACAAGCTAAATGATGCACTTCATCTCAGTCTTCGTGTTTTCTTAACTGGACAATACGCCTCCTCTTCCTACAGTATTAATTTGTATTTTGTATCAAAAAGTATAACAATGAATGTTTATTTCTATATGTAGTCACTATGCTGTTTTTGTTTGAAATTCGCATACCAGCTAAGCTTTTTACAGAAGTCTGTTTGTGGACTACAGCTTTAAGACAAATAGGAAACAAGTCGTCCTCCATCTCTCGTTTCATGCTAAGGGGACACCTGTATCAATTTGTTTATAAATATATACATATGTTTAAAAAAAAGTTTGTTTTATGTTCTAAATGTTTTATAAAATGTTTTTCCATGTGCTTTGTTCAAACCTGACTGTGTATTGAGTTTCTCTTGGTACTTGTATTGAAATCTTTGTGAAAAGACAATTATATTTTTCCCCAAATAAACAAAATAACAAAGTATGGGTGTTGTTGTTTTGGAAAGAAACAAGTGAAGTATTTTTTTAAGAGAAATGACACCAGGAATAAAAGTAAAGAAATTTAATAATTATTTACATTTTGTCACACAATATGATGTGACGGGTGTCTTTGGTCTAAACTAGTAATGCTGTTGTTTCTGTTTCAGTTTCAGTGAACTCTAGTGAAGTTGATGCAGCGGCCCTGTGGACAAAAAAAAAAAAATTGAAACAAAGCTTTAAAAACGCAGATTAAAAAAAATATATGCTGAAGCGTACTAATTTTGCTGCTTCTTTAATTAATTGCTATACTTTAATTATTTCACAAACACTGAAAAGAGTTGGTTCAATAATAACCCAAATATGGATCAAAAATGGACTGGTCCACTTTATGGGTCAATTTGACCCAACTTCCTGGGTTGTTTTATACAAAATGACCCAATTCTTTGGACCCAAGTAGAGGATCTGACCAATATTCATGAGTTGTTTTACGCTGAAAGACCCATTTCTTGACTCAAAGTTGGCTCAAATCGACCCAAGTAGAGGATTGGTCCATTTTTTTACCCATCGTTGGGTTATTTTTGACCCAACTGTTTTTCGAGTGCAGAAAGATAAATACAACTTGTTTGATGCCATAACCTGTACCATCAAACAACAAATCAAATTAAATGTGAAGATAATTTGCAATCAAATCAATGTAAATGTCTTACCTTGTCGTGCGTCGTTGGCCTCATGATTGCCACTCTGTCGTACTGCCTTCTCAACAAAGCCACCAATGCATCAAAACGGCCCTCAGGTTCACATAAAAAAACAAACACATAAATTACATGGATTCTTAGTTTATCGAAATCATGTATAACGATGACTGCATGTCTCACCTTGATGGGCGTGTACCATTTGGGCTCTGGTAGGGAATCGTAAACGGGCGGAGGCCTTGGCGGTGGTCGAGGTATGATCATGTCCTCCTCCACATCATCCGGCATGGTGACCACCGCGTTCTTGGCTTTCTCCAGCCTTGAGCCTTCCTCTGTGGAGCCCTTCTGCCCCCAGCGGACCTACAATGCATACACACCGTTGCATGAAGTGGATGTAAAAGTCTACACACCCCCTGTTCAAATGCCAGGTTTTTGTGGCATCAAAAATGAGACGAAGATAAATCATTTCGAAACTTTTGCCACCATGAATGACTGTACAACTCAATTGACAACAAGATCAGTAAAGCTTACTAGACAAAATGATAGAATGGGAATGACTAATGCTATAACTGTATTCATATTTCTAACACATTTGAAAATCACCTCCATGCGTTTAATTCCACCAGGTCCTCTCCCTCCATAATATGACGCGTCCACTGTGGGCCATTTGTGTTTGGGGAACAAATCTTCTTCTTGCTCCTAAACAATAAAAGCAGTAGAAAGGAACAAAGATTAAATGATCACAGTATATATATATTGTTTTATTATACATTAAAAATGCTCTTTTAATATACAGGTGCATCCCAATGAATTCATTTAATTTATTTCAGTATTACTGCATATCATATTTTGCACTTACATTAAATACTTTTCAGAACCCTATTTTTAAAGTAATTTCTATATTATTGTATTTTATTTTGATAGTTACTTATATATTATGCCTGTATCATAAGATTGAAGATGTTCTTTATTGCAATCAATAAAAATAAAATACTATTTCACCATGTGTGTAGTGAATGTACACTTCTACAGAATCACTTGAATTGAACTACTGAAAATATTTGGATTTTTCACAATATTTTTTTTTTTGTTACAACTGTGTTTTTTTATGTTAAACTAACTGCTTATACAACTATTTAAATAGTATTTATATCCTGTCAGTGATGAGAGTAGGCATCATTCATATATCTTACATAATAATTATACTGTATCTGTATTCTAGTCTTATTAAAAAATATATTTTTTTAATTTAAATTTAAATAAGATAACGATACAAATGTTTACATAATAAAACTACCGGTATTTGACTGCCATTGAGCAACTTTGAATGCTACACTTGCAGTACCAGTGTTAGTCAGTAGATGCCAACGTTGCACTGTTTCCTTTAGAGCCGTTGATAGAGAGCGTTTGGCCAAGATGGCGTAGAAATACTACGCTGTGATTGGTCAACTGCTGGTCACAAGACGGCATCCATTTGTTACCCTGTTGGCCAAACTCTCTCTATCAAGGGCTCTGGTTTACTTCATTGCAAGAGCCATTTGCCCCCAAAAAGCCTTATAATATTATATTAACTATACTCGCTAATGATCATTTACGCACAGTTCATCTATTGTTGTTAATTGCTTATGTTTTATTTTATTGTATCTTTCTATTCTTCCCGTCTACTCACAAGTATAGGAGGGGGAGGAGGAGGAGAGCGAGATGGCGGTGGATCTCTAATCACCTGCAGGGAGAAAAATCAACAGTCAACTTCCAATGTGTGTATTGAGTTCATGTTTAGTGCTTCCAAATATGCTTACACACTCACCACAGTGCAACACAGAGGCCAGAACCACCAAAGTAGACCCAAAAGCAGCAACAGCAAAAGAGCCAGCAGCAGCCAGAACACCCAACTCCCATTTGACTGTGACATATACACCAAAATGATGTCATTGCGTTAGTTATTAATTCATTCACTGCCATTGACGGCTATAAACGTAAAAAAATAATTCGAACAATTTCTATTAGTTTAACATTTTTTTCCACTTTTGTTAACAAGAGTATGAAAACCTAGAATTTTATTTTATTTTTTTAGAGATATAAAATGTGTGATTAAGTAAACATTTTAATCGCCTGACGCGACTTAAAGATTATGAAAAATTCGGGGCGTCAGGCGATTAATTTTTTTATTGTAATTAATCGCATGACTTCACTAGTTAACTCACAATTAATCACACATTTTATATCTGCTCTAAATGTACAATAAAAAATATAAGTTTTCATACTCTTGTTAACGAAAGTAGAAAAAATGTTAAACTAATAGAAATAGTTCAAATTAATTTTTGACGCCTATAGCCGTCAATGGCAGTGAATGAGTTAAGAAAGCCGAGTTTAAAATGACAAATTACAATAATATGTAATGCATTCATTTAAAGGCACACATATTATTATAATGTACATGTTAATTATAGTTGTTTTTTGATTCACATACAGGCTGATTGACAGTGTGTGTTTTCTTTCTATGTACATTAAGACAGATGCTCACACAGTTTGTGGCCTGGATGGTAATGGGAGCAGATATGTACGACTGCCCATTGTTCAAACTGACCAGCACCTCAACTGCTCTGAAAAAAACATCAGGAAATGATTACTTCTTTCATTTATTTAATTTTTTACATACACAATAAACACAAGCAAACAGTTCCAGTCCCATAAGATACTGTTTGTTCAATCGTTTGCCACACAATGAAAGAAAATATTATTAATGCCGTGCATGTTGGTGACCTTGCCTGACTTGTGAAAGGAAGTCATTTCCATTGTTAACCTCTCATTATATTTGGAGCAGATTTCCTTGTTTGGCGATAAAGTGAGACATTTTGAGTTAGTCTAGAAAGAGCACAGCTAGTATGTGTGAACTGTAGAACTACTCAAAAATGATTGTAGGTCGTTTTAGTTTAAAGCTACTGAACGTAGATTATTTAATTTCGAATTGCTGCTGCCACCTGCTGACGAAAAATGAAACTGCACATACACTTCTTCCCATACACACATTACATCACATCTGCAGACTATTGGCCAGAGGCTTGCAGGAGTACCCATTGTGAACACCTAAGGTGTTAATTTACTAATTAGAAGACAGTTCAGTCACAAATGGTCAAATAAAAAGGCTACTGTAAAAAATATGTTTTTAGAAAAAAAAAAGTTCCATATTGCAGCTTTAAGCACTGTAAAAGTTCACCAGGTATTAAAACACAATTGCATTTATTTATCTATATTATTTATGTATATTTTTACTTTACGGGTCTGAACTGTGTCCTAAACAAATATACTGTCATAAATGCAGATGAGGTCATGTCATAAAAAGAGCCGGTGCTCCAAACTCACTCTTGGCTAGAGAAAAAAAGTGGATGATTATGCATGACTGTTATTTCAAGAGCACTACTTGGACTTTGTATTTCTTTCCCGTGGGTGAAACCCTTTTATTACTTTAGTTTTTACCCAAAAGGGAGACATTATAGAAGATTGACTTTTTTTTCCTAAAAATAATTGGGCCTCCAAAGTGTGCTTCCATAATCACAGTTCAGTCTTTGCAAATTTGCATATTCACAGACTTTGGGGCATCCTCTTAGGCCTTGCTACACGTACCCGGGTGTTTTGAAAACCGAATAATTATTGTGTAGGAAAAATTGACGTCCACGCTGCCTCATTTGTTAAAAGCATGTGTTGAACGCGTTTTTAAGCGCATTTACAAGCATACCAAGCCTCTAGGGGGCAGTAGTTATTTTCATGACTGCTACCATTATTCCGATATCGCTCATATTCATGTCCAGACCTAGAGCAAATTCCTTGTTTTCAAATGTTTAAATCAACATAATACATTGATGCGATACGTTCACTCGAGTTGATAACATATATTCATGCATGTAGTGATGTTTACAGACTGCTCGTTACTTACTGTCCGACCTCGTGCAGCACAGGGGCAGGACACAGCAGATGACCTTCACTAACAGGGGTCGCCTTCTGGCCTATGAAGAAGAAACAACCAAGGCAATTTCACTTGAAACACTTTTTTTTTTTTTTGCTTTTCATATTCTGACAGTCAAGTCATGTGACGACCTGACCAGCCATTGCAGTGTTTTCATTCATTTGTATTCTGTGAGGTGTTTGCAATTTCAATGTTTGTGTGATTATTGCGATAATAAAATGAAGTAAACAGGAAGAAGAGAATTATAATCCAGTCATGTGGTGTCATGTCCTCTTTTCGTGAACTAGTCAACTGTTCTCCATCCATCTTATAAAAGAGAGTCATATCCTCCCTCCCTCCCTCCAGTCTCATAATGCCTCCTCTGTTCTCTGGCTTCAGTCAATAAAAAGCAGCTACTGTTTGACTCTCCTTCGCAGCGCACAGCTCGGCACATAATATAATTTTAGAGATGATGATGATGGTGTCATTGCATTTCAGGAGGCTGCATGAGAACCTGTATCCTCAACAGTTGAAAAGTCGGTAACAGTAACAGTAAACTCTGACCTGGCTTGTGTTTGTTTTACCGTGAGGTGAGACAATAGATCAGCTTTTTAAATAGGATGACATCATACCAAATCGATCAGTACATTCCTATCCACGCTCACAATTTAATAATAAAAGGGGATATTTATTGAATTTGAATATATTAACTTTTACATTGCAAGTGTCAAAATAACATATACATTAATTAACTAGCCAAGGGTGGTTTTGGGTAATGTTGTCATGGTCTGTTGATTTGGTTTTGGTTAGATTTTTCTGTTGTCTTTCTCTGTCTCCTCATTTTTTTTTATTACGTCCACCTGTGCTTGTCATCCAGGTGTCTCTCGTTGTCTTGTCAGTTTGTGTGTAGTTGTGCTGCATTCGAGGAAGGTGGGAAGTCGAACTTTTCCGACTTCATACCAGGCAGTATGCACAAGAACGCTTCTTTGAAGTTGGAAATACAAGTTGCGAAATCGGGGTGGGGGTGTAAAAAGGACCCCGACTTTACTTGACAATGGCGAACCCCGTACAGACAAAGACAAAAACATAATTTACACGATCATAAACATATTTATCTATTATAAGATTAATTTAATTATTTGAAAAAAGTAACTTGGCGTAACCCAACGTGATTTGTAGTGACTGCGTTAACCCGAAAAACAAAACATTTATCGGAATGGGCCATCTTTGTTGTTTACATTTGTAGATATTTCCGATTTCCCACCTTCCTTGAATGCAGCATAAGTTCCCTCCTTTGGTCAGTTCATTGTCCATGACAAGTCCTTGTCTCATCTTGTAGTTGTTTGTTTCTTAACCCAAGTACCTGGCCATGTCTAGTTTTCATAGTGTTTGACGCTTGTTGTTTTGGACTTCTGTTTATTTGCTACTTTTTTATACTCAAGTATCTTGTTTGCCTTCTCGTTTTTGTTCAATTAAATTACTACTAAATCACTTTTTTTTTTTAATATAGTCAGTAGGCTATATAGTTTGGAAAAGGGATATACTGCTGACACTCAGGATCTGTTTAAAATGCATAATGTCTCCTTCAAATTATATTTGACTCACTGTATGTGTCTTGACCGACAGTGAGGAAGCATTGAACGTTGTCTGTCCTCTTTGATCCACTGAAGCCGCTCCCTCTCAACACCACATTGAACGATTCTGCAGACAAACGCATACTATTGAAATGTGATGTTACAACAAGGAATGCGCTCACATGTACCGCGTTTATTTAACGTACCATTTACGCAAACACTCGACGGTTCGATGGTGAAGATTTCTGAGCAGGACTGCTTCAGAATCTAAGTGGAGAAACGGTTCTCGATATGCATATTGCCTCACCGCGCTGCACATGAATAGTTTGTGATCAAAGCTCACCGAGCTGACGACATCTTTGAGAGCGTGAAAGCCCGACAACACTGGGAAGACCTGCTGGGCGCCGTCTGCTATTTCGGCAAGCTGCAGAACAAAGACAAACAATCCGCAACTTATGTTATAAGTGTTTTTACTCCGAATGTATGGCTGTTTACATTTCATCAATCATTTGTTATCTACAGCAGCATTTAAGGAGGAAAACGACATGAGATGCTTTCATCTCCTGCTTGACAGGAAGCTCGTCAGGCTTTATTTAATTAGAGCGCTCTAATGACTTCCTCCTTTAAAGCCACAAAGCACTCCGGGTCATCGTTCCGTGTTGAACAACACATGGAAATGTTCACTACAGAAGATGTCGCTCGTCATAAGACAGTAGACAGTTATGAAGTCATAAATACAGTAAATAAATTCTGTATGTATGAAAAGAAATTATAGGCTGCAATCATAAAAAAAAAAAAAAATCCAAATAAAAAACAGTAACAGTAACTAGCAGTTTGTGCATCATGGTTTGAATCCACTTCATGCTTTCTGGTGTGCATAACTTGACCACCAGGGGGCAGTGTAAACAAAAATAAGCGGTAGGAATGGTGGATGGATAATCCTACAAAGAAGTGTTTCACTACAGAGTCACTCATCGCTGCAATATTATTAGTCATTTTCCACAGAAGATAAATAATATATGCCTGTGAGTAATGTTGCATGTGTTCCTGCACTGTTTGTGTTCAAATATCCATTCCTTAAATCTACCACAACATCGATGTCAGTTTTGTTAGCACATCGAATGGCGTCTTGCATTGTGCGTTACCATTAAGCTAATGGACTTTTGTAAGATGGTTTGGTTAAATACACAATGAGTAATTCAGCTGTTTTTTTATTTTAACATTTCAACTAGGAATGGCAAAGAACAGCTTGGCAAAAGCACACAGCCTCTTTTTTTTTTCTTTTTTTTTAAGAAGAAGAAGAATTGAGCATTTCAAATTATGACACAAAAATTGTAGCACGAAACCGTGTCTCACCATAAACTCAAAAATTGTGTCACTTGTAAGTCAAAGCACTACTTTAATTCGAACCGTAGACCTTGCATCTGTGCACTTTAAAAACAGTTGGGTCAAAAGTAACTCAAGTATGGATCAAAAATGGACCGATCCACTTCATAGGTCAATTTGACCCAACTTTGAGTCAAAAAATGGGTCATTTTGTATAAAACAACCCAGAAAGTTGGGTCAAATTGACCCATATAGAGGATTGGTCCATTTTTGACCCATAGTTGGGTTAATTTAGACCCGACTGATTTTAGAGAGTGGTGGGTGAACTCATGGAGCTCCATGCAAATAATAAAGTCGTTATTTTGATATTACAAGGATCTATAAAACAGGTTCTTCCTACAAATCCTGACATTTGGCATCTCTAGAAAAGTATTCCGGATTCAAAATCAAAAGTGTTTGCTTTGACGAGTGAAGCGCTCCGTTGAACTTTAGGACAGCGTATTAAACTTGATCCTTTCATCGATGTAGCCATTGGCACACAAACAATCTCAGTCAAAACGTGTTGCCTAACAGAGTGTTTTCACAAAAAAACGCTTAAAAGCCTTCTCCTCCGTTTTATATTGATCTTGTAGCGGGACCTCAACTGACGAGGCAAAAACACTGACACACACACACTGAGAGACAAATAAACCCCTCCGTGTGACAGAGCGCAAACATCACAGAGCGCCCACCTGCTTGTGGTCAAAGTCCATGACGCCGACACAGTAAACTCGGGCTCCAAAACCTCGGGCTTTGTCTGCCTGCAGGGGCAACACAGGCAAAAAGTCTGATCGAGTACAAAACGAAAACGGGACCACAAGACTTAACAATATGCTAGGAATTAAATGATTTGAAAATAACATACAGTACACAGTGGTAGTGAAAGGCTTTTTTAAATCGGAGTCGATGAATATGATTAATTATGTTGTTGTCATAGGTAAGCTGCTTCGGCTGTGAGCCACTTCATTAGGTACACTTGCCTTAAAAAGATCATTGAGATTGCAATGTCAGAGGCACCTAATTACCACTATGTTAATTATTTTGCTTGTAAATACACTGTGCATCTGGTAGAGTTTTTTTTTAATCCCCGCCCCCCCAAACCAAAAAATATTCAACTCTTGAGTAGTCACAACACCGATACCAAGTACCGATACCACTACAACTTTTGATACATAAACTCTCTCGAAAAAGCAATGATATATCATTCTAAACAAAGATCAATGTATATATCCAAATATAGCATTTTTTCTTAAAATTGAAATTAATGGCAAAACCGGTGGTTGAGTACCAGGTAGGGTTAGATACTCACTATCAATAATATCTGGGTTTAATACTCTACCTCTATTAAACACTCTAAAAATGATCGGTCAAGAATAACCCAAATTGGGTCAAAAATGGATCGACCTAACTTTTTGAGTTGTTAAATTAAATTAATCCACAAAGCAAGCAATTTTTTGGGGGTTGTTTTGTGGTTTATTCATATTGATTAACCCAATAGAATTTGGTCAAAAAAAAACTGACTTATTTTGTTATTTAACCCAAAAAGTCGAGTACAATTTAATTAATAGCCCTCAAAGCAACACCAGTTTTTGGTTGTTTTGTGGGTTATTCATTTGATCCCTTTTTTGGGTTAATTAAATGACCCCAAAAAGTTGAACTGGTCCCTTTTTCACCCAATTTGGGTTATTTTTGACCCAACCGCTTTTTAGAGTTACACACAACTGCAAACTATAACTGAGTGCGTTTGTCACCTCCTGCACACTCAGCTCAAAAGGGTAAACCTCCAGTTTGCCATCAGTCAGGACGATGATGATGCTGCGAGACGGCGCCGTTTGTGTCCTCATCTGCTCCGACACCTGATGAGTGAAACTCTTAATGTAACTGCATGTGCATCAAACTAACACATGAATCTTTTATTTGTTATCTTTTTACGGATGATACGATATTATCTTTTGTGAGCTAATGAGTCAAAAATCAAGGAATGCTCCATTTGGGTTTATGAAATTCATACACAAAAAGGAGAGATTAAATGAAATTTGGTGAAGAGCTGGATAAAGTCGTAAAAAAAAAAAAAATCACTCTGCACTGTTACAGTAAACTTGCATTGGGCTCAATTAGTGCAGATCTGTGCTACAATATGCCCTCTAGTATTTTTATTTTTTTAGTTATTAACGCAACCAATTCAATTCCTTGCTAAAAATCTATGATCGCGTATACATACTGCTTTCAAGCCTTCGTGCATGTATGTTTCACCAGCTGGGTTGATTTGGCTCAGTTTCGTCAGACCTTCATCAATCTTGGACCTGGGAATCCAGAAACCACATTGTGGACAGCACAGGTTGAAATACAAACAACACTGATAAGAGGCTGCTTTCTGTGTGATGTGGTTTTCTGTGCTTTTCCACGAAGAGGAAGAAGAGGAGGAGGAGGAGGAGGAAGTACCTGTCTCCAGTTAATGGCAGGATTACAACCGCCTGTGCTGAGAAGACAATGTAGGACACTCTCATCCTGGGACTGAAACACATGCATACAAGACAACATTATTCATTATTAGGAAAAAAAAGAGTTACAATTACCTAATAAATTCTCTGCTTCGGTCTGTGGAAACAAAATGAGGAAGGAACCTTTCTCTGAAGTCAAACTCACAATAATAAGAAGCCTGCAGCCTTGCCAACAACACTCCCAGCGTCTGTCCTGACTCTCTACCGAAGCCAATACCACCTCCACATCTGGCTGAGTGTTATGAATCTATATTTAGTAACCTGCTATTAAACCTAAAGATATCACACACACCGTCTCCACCATTAACCAGAAGAGGTTTGGAGCCTTGTTTGAAATGTCAGCTTCCCCAAATAGGTAGCCCTACTTTTTTTTGCACTCACATTTGTGTTGCACTTTTTAAAACCTACAATAAAAGCCCTCCCTTGCTTTGTTTTGATAATTTTTTTGAGAAGATGTGGAAGAGGACGAAAAAAAAGTCCCCTCACTCACCTGACAAACTTATTGGTGAGCTGCTCCACAAATCCAAAGATCTCATGCCAGTGTCCGGAAACACTGCCTGACCTGCAAACATAATCAACAACACATTAATGCAAAGTCTAAAAATAAAATGAAACGCATCCTAAATAATGTTCTGACGCATAATGTGGCAAAATAAGCGCTTCAACATACTGAAGAGGCCACAATAATAAACATGTCTTTAAATGAGTATAACATGGAGGACAGATGTCAAACTCAAGGCCTGGGGGTCAAATCTGGCCCGTGAAAGCAGATCTTCGACTACTAAAAATTAGGTATCCATTACTTTGTTGTGTACTAATGCACATGTAATAATATTAGGCAGTGCTTAAACATTTATATAGCTTCACAGTCATAACTGCCCTCCGAGGGAAACTGTAACTACAACGTGTACCGTGACAAAAATTTGTTGTTTGAGTAGGATGTCAATCAAAACTGGAACGAAATTCACAATCAATATTTGGATTTTGGCATCCATCCATTTTCTACAGTGCTTGTTGGCATTACATTACGGACGAGGTGGCAATTTAAAGTCTTCAACAACAACAACAACAACCACAAAGGAGCTTAGATTCGAACCCAGAACCTCAACTGGACAATGAAACAGTCAAGTGCTGACCAATAGTTCACCTTGATGTAGCATACAATTTTTTTTAATTTTTTTTTTTTACATACGTGCACCATTACATAGCTATGTGCATATTAATACAGCATAAAAAAAACATTGTTTGAGTCACTTTCCCCACAAGTTCAAGTTAAGGGTAAGGAGTATGTTAAGGTTAAATTGCAGTGGCGCTGTGGGAACAAGCATACTAAACACAACCATACAAGGACAACGAGCAGTCAGTGCACAGTTAAACTGTGCTGCATGTTACCCCGCTAAATATATCTCACTAACCTGTCCAAAACAAAATAAACATCAAATGCACCATTGCAGGACTCTTCTTCGCCGTCCGTCAACGTAGAGTTCACCAAAACAGCCGTTAAAAAAATGATTGTGCAGGACATCCATAAACAACCCATAATCCACACACAGTGATTTACTCCCAGAAGCACGACGAGTTGTTTTTTCTTAAGAATCCTTCATCTTCATGTTATAGGCTTCATTGTGCCGCGCGGTGCGTTCAAGTGCCTCACATCCTGGAGCTCACATACTGTACAGATTTAAGAATCAAGATTATCATCCACAGTTGTCCGAACCATGCGGTCACACCCGAATAGCACCACCCTCCGTGCATTTCAAAATTAAAGCGCCGCTAGGTTACATTACTACATTACAGCACTGTTGTTGTTGTTTTTTACAATAAAACAAACATTTCGTTTGTGCTTTCTTCCCACACGGACAGCCTCTACTGGTCATAACATTAGGTACACCATGGATTCCAGTAAAACTAGATTATTTAGATTTTTGTTCCCTTATATTAACTACAAGATGTGTAATCTGCCTGTATTTATCTTTTCTTTACCTTGACACATAATCGATTTTAATGTGAAAATACAGAATATTGCTGGTACTGAAATTTCTGTCATAAGCAAGTTTGGAATGATATTTGCATTGTTGTAATACTGGTTTAATGACGTAATGGTAGAATGATGAATATTTAAACATCTTTGTTTTGTTCTAAAAACAAACGTGGGGAATAAAAAAAAACAAAAAAACTTTACAATGCTTTTATTTTGAAATCAGCATCATCACATTTCCTGTGTTGCTTATAAGCGTCTGTCAAAGCCAAAACAGTTGGCACTATTTGTAGCATAAATAGTCAATGACTTGGACAGAAAAAATGCAAAGCATGACAGAAGACTTATCGGGGTGCTTAATATAACGACGACATTTATCATACATTATTACAGACATGTCTGGAACACAAATATGTAAGCTGTTTTATGGATGCTATCTTATCGCATCAGTGGAAAACTAATGTTGCATCTGTTCTTGAGGTCCCAACACAATTGACATTACAGTAACACGAAACAAACACTGCACTGCAACGTCTCCAACACAAACAAATACATAATATTCTTGCAAATGAATTGCAGAAGGCTAACAAAAGGCCAAAAGGGTGTTGTTTTATTGAGTTTGAAATCATTCGTCAATTTTTGTCTCCTGAGATGCGCGGTTCATTTGCAGATCTTACTTTGTGATCAATTCTGTGATCCCCCCCTTTTTGGTTAAAAAATCCAGATTGTTTTTATAATACAACATAAATGATGAGAGTGTCTCTTTACATATCAGCATTCAGAGAGCATGAAGTCATGGCATCTGAAATAATACATACCAATGCCGTTTTGTCAGGAAATTGAATCTTTGCCTGATTCAGGATCCCCTTGGAGAGGCCTGTTTTCACTTCACATGATCCCTCTTTTGTTTGTGGGTGTAACCATTACATTGCAGGCGAAAACACACACACATTACATAGGCAACAATATGCCCCATAATGTAGCACAAGCAGTCTTCTTGTTGTCTTTTAATCCGACTTGCATGTGGAACTTGTGCATAAAAGGCCCCGTTTGGTAAGGGCAACCACCTTCACCTGCGTATGGTGTTCGGGTCTGTGAGACCTGTTTTTAGTATGGGAACGTGGGTCCCACAGACCCCGACCACCATACAAGGGTTAATTAATGCACACTGAACAGTTGAACATGGCAGAATTTTTGTAAAATAAATCAAATAACATTTTCTTGTCAAATGGTTTCATAAAACATGTTATGTATTGTATTAGATCAGATTAAAAAAAAGAAGCTTGATCAAGCACTATTTTAAATCAACATATTTCACATGTTCTGCCAGTAATCAATTTATTATGTCTTAGGTCTACTACTAAGTTTGATTTCGTCCTTTATAGGGCAGTTGTTGAAATAGTTTTTGTAGTGTTAATTTTATGAGTTTTAAAGAGATGTGAGCCTGTGGTAATTGACTTCAGATGTAAAAAAGAAAAAAAACGTTTTCTTTTATGTGGTGAGTAATTTACATTATAACATTAACGTTACATTATAACGAAACAATTTTACTCTGAGGTCACAAAAGACAAACGAGGGATATTGTTTTGGACTTTGCCATTAAACATGTTTTTTTTTTTTTTAACCAGAAGAGGGTGGGGTGTTCCTCATTCAACGTTGGTTTAGAAATCAACTGGCAAATGCTGAAGCCACAGCCCATAAATGTGACGTTTTCTTCTCATTTAGTTCCCCATGCTGTGATGAATGGACTGCGGGTGAAATAATTCAACTTGACCAGCAGGGGGAGAAAGAGCGCCGTGTCAGTGTTTACCATGCATTCATGTACAAAACGAAAACAGGCTTTGCATTAGTTGCTGACGTTACCTTGTGCGTGCTACTGAGCAATCATGAAATATTTGGAGGGAGAAACGCGAGCGGCTTGACACATCGGCGAGATCATGACTGAGATAAGAGATCACCGACTGTGGCACGGGGACTAGCGGTCACTGGTGAGTTTGTTGTCAATCAATTTAGCTGCCCTATATAATGCCTGTCAATGTTAGCATTAAAATAACCAGCTTGTTTGAAGCGTGTACATTTTCTAACTACTCCTAACATGTTTAGGGTAGAACTATACATCGAAGGAGTATATGTATGTCAGTCTAGGTGACATTGTTAAATCGTCCGTGTTTTGTTTAATGTTGGCAGTGTCTGCAGTGACCACGATTGTAAAATGCAGAATGTCATTCAAAGGATGTTATGTTGGTGGATTATAAACTAGGTTCATCTTGATGCAGCATTCCTTGAGCAAGCACCGTGACCATTTGTTTGCATCTATCTATCTATATCTATCTATCTATCTATCTATCTATCTATCTATCTATCTATCTATCTATCTATCTATCTATCTATCTATCTATCTATCTATCTATCTATCATCTTAGTACAGCGATTTGTAAAATATCTTTCCATCCAATACATCCATCCTGTCTTTAATGCACCTCAATTTCTAAGAATCTAAATATCATTCCACAGAATATAAGTACTGTAATTGTGTCTTTTCTTTTGTCAGGTATGATTTCCTGTCCCCTCCCCACTCCAGCTTGCTTAGTTTGAAGGAGAAGAAGCAAAGATCAAGATGCTGAAGACGACCCACTATGCGGAGCTGGGCAGGTACCCAGAATGGACTCTGCGCTTACCGCCGCAGCAGATACGACTGTACACCTTTGAACAACTCCCCATGTACCTCCGACAGAACCCTTTTATCACAGGCGGCTATCGGGCCCACCTGCCTTCCAAACTCTGCCTGAAGAGGTGAGACTAATGTTGAACGCTATAAAAAAAAAAGAAGAAGTTATGTGCCAATTTAGTCATCTGTTCCGTTTGTTTTTCCTCCACAAGTATTTTTGTGCTGTCCAATGAGACTGTGAATATCTGGAGCCACCTGTTGGGCTTCCTTCTCTTCTTTTCACTGGCTGTCAACGACGCTGTGAAGGTGCTGCCAGCTTCTGGAGCCAGCAGTGAGGATTACGTCATCTACGCCATAGGACTATTTTGCTACCAGGTAAGATGAAGACCTACCTAGCTAAACTTATATTTGTTAAGGGGATGAAACCTGTGTCAAAAAAGTACTGCATTTCTGTTTTGAGTCGATTCTGTCCCATGTAGCAATATTGTAATTCAGGTAATTTGCGTTTCCTAAAACGGGCTCATTGAGTTCTTTCCTCCCAATCAGGTCTGAAACTGGTTTGTATTGTTTTTTAAGACCTGGAATAGGTGTGGTTTTGCAGTTTAACGTGTCTACAGCTCATGTGGAACCAGTTTAGTGTACACCCGATGGCCTCAACTGTACAGTGATTAGACAATAGTGGAAAGCTAGTAAAGCCTTGTGATTTTGGTTTCATCAGACAAAAGTTTTATCAAGGCGGTTCGAGAACCACCTTCCTCATAAATGATGAAACTAACTGAGGCAACCGAGGGAAAAACCTGAGACAGATCTGGGGCTCAATGTGGTGTGGCTTTCTGCCTCGACCGGTTGGGTTGCCATTTAGACTTAAGGGTAAGGCAGTGATTCACAAGGTTACTCACTTGTTGCTGATTGCTGTCTGTTGGACCAGTTTCAAAGAGTCAATCAATTGTAAAGTTTTTCCAAGCTTGAAGACATCTCATGGTCTTATTCCTTTCTGCTCGCCAAGCAGTGTGTATGGAGGACCAAAAATAACAACAAAATAAAACTGATAATAAAAACGAATGAAAAAATCTAATAATAAAAATAAATATAATAATAAATATAAATGTAAATAAAAAAACAAAGAAAAAAAATATATAAATAAAAGTAATAATACCTCCACAAAATAAAAAAGAAAAGATTAAAAAAATAAAAATAAATATATACATATTAATTAAATGTCAATCAATCAATAAATAAAAACACTGCTTTATTTTCACTTTTATTTATTTTTATTTTGGCATTTTTAGTCCCTCATAAGTGTGTACTACTGTGTATGAATTGTATTAGCCATACATAGTAATGTAATAATGGTATTGTATTACTCACTACAATATTGGACGCTACACTCTAAAAACAGTTGGGTCAAAAATAACCCAACTATGGGTCAAAAATGGACCGATCCTCTACTTGGGTCGATTTGACCCAACTTTGAGTCAAGTTGGGTCAAATTGACCCATAAAGTGGATCGGTCCTTTTATGAGCCATAATTGGGTTACTTTTGACCCAACTGTTTTTAGAGTGTAACATTAGCACAGTGCTTGTAAACATTTTGTATTTGTGTTCCTTCCAGGTGTGCATGTTGTGTTCCGTGGGCTATCACCTGTTCTTGTGCCATCGATCGGAGAAGACGAGTCGCCGCTGGCTGGCGTTGGACTACGCGGGCATTTCCGTCGGCATCTTAGGCTGCTACATACCCGGCATCTTTTACTCCTTCTATTGCAATGCCGTATGTGCCTTAATTTCCCCCAGCCCTGATTTCATTTAATGATCTAATCAGTTGCTATTGTCTCGTTTGACCAGTTTTGGCGGCAGGTGTATTCGGTGCTGGTGCTGGCTATGATTCTGTTGGTGTTCGGCGCCCAGTTCCATCCGCGGTACATGAGCGATGAATGGCGCTTCTTTCGGGTGTCCACCTTCTTCGGCGTGGTCATTATCGGGGTAGTTCCGACGTGCCACTGGGTGGCGCTCAATGGGGGGCTCACTTGTGACGTCGTTAAGGTGAGGAAAGCTTTTACATGGGAATCTCAGCACTTTTTCCAACGCTGCATTTTGTTATTTGTGCAGACATTCCTGCCTCGCCTGATTGTCATGTACCTTATCGCTGCAGCTGCCTTTGTGTTCTACATTACCAAGATGCCGGAGCGTTGCTTTCCTGGTGAGCCTGTTTTACTCGCTAGCCGCTGCACTAAGCAAGAGGACTTTTGTGGAAGTCACTGCTTAAATCAAAAATACATTGAACATATTGTAATACCCCAGTGCCCTTTTCAATCATTGTATTGAACTATAAGAAAGCAAACATGTAATAAGCACATTCCAAACAAGCTGCTGATGGCCACAAATCACGCTGAGTCACTCAACATGAAGACGGAACTCTTCACTCTCATTCGCTGACGACTATGTCACTCATCACGCCAGGCTCCGTCTATGAAAGCCATACAAACTCAGGCCCTGATACAACTTGAGGATGGCGACCCCAAGTGGACAAATATAATAACTGCACCTCATGTGAACATGATTCGTTGACATTATTCTAAAGATAAAAACATTTATGTATACAGTAATATAAACTTTTATTTTATATTTTATTTATCTCCTTAAAAAAAAAAAATCCCACAATTCATCCCTAATGTCAAAAGTATTTACAGTACATATCCTTTTGTCTCTTAGGTCATGTGAACTACATCGGTGCCAGTCATCAGGTGTGGCACGTTCTGGTGGTTGCCATGCTTTACTGGTGGCACCAGACCGCAGTCGACATCATGCGGTTCCGCCACAGCCAGCCCTGCCCGCTACAGATACAATGACAACGATCAAACAACATTAGAATGCACATACAACCACTTGCTGTTTTTTTTTAACATGAAATTGTTTACTTTTGGTCAATGCTTACTAACGAGCATGTCCACCAGAGCCAATATGTGTCAGTAGGAAGTTAGTTAGGAATGTTAGTGCATGAAATTTCTATTTATATATAGAAACATGTATAGTTTTTAGTTTTTTCTCTCTCTGATAATTATCTGTTGCTTGATTTAGAATGAAATATCGTATATGCATTGGCACATTGGATTCCTGGGGGGTAAAAATCGAAGGAGCTTTTTTATTGAACAAATGCGCATCGCAGCCTCAAGTGTTCAAAAAAGTACGGTGGGGTTGATTTGAATCCGGTTGGGGTGGACATTAGCATGTTATTTATTAAGCATGACCCAGTTTGTGTTTGGAAGCACGAAACGTGACAGTGTGACGGACGTACCTGATGCCATGTGTTGCATCACGATTTTAAACTTTTAATGCTGTTGAAATCTTTTATCTCCAACAAACAGAAATTATCATCATACTGCACTTCTCTCTAAAAACAAAATTTACTTGACTAAACAATATAGTGACCAGTACACTACATTGCTTGTGGGGAAACAGAAACTAAGTCGCAGGTGTCGAACCCAAGGATTAATATCCTGTATTATATGGATCCTGTGTTCCCACATTCATATTTACAAATCAGTTCATTTCACTCATTGTAAAACTAAACTACATGCATGGTATACATATCTATTTTTCTATACTTGTTTAAGGTTGATCGCATGTTTTCTGTTAATTGGGTGATTAGCTGCCTCTTATGTTTCTCCTATTTTACAGGACAAATATAGGCAGGCCATCTGTTTGTGACTACTGTATATTATAATCTATGTAACGTGTGAATAGGGCCAGTGTGAAGTAATCCAGGTATTCTGAAAATGTTTATTGTTCATATTTTTGCTTCAGTCATTGTTATACAGTATGGATTTCCTTTGCCTTGTACCAGAACAAACGAACCAGAACAAATGTATGCAGTGCATTCACCGAGCTGGTTTTTGCATGACAATGTGAAAAAAAAAAATCGCTTTTGAATGACTAAAGTATGTTAGTTACTGAAGTTGGTTACTAAGTGTCATTATTTACTTTTTCTGCGCTTTTTAAAATACCCATGAGGCCAATGAACATTCAAGCTAAAGGTGTTCGAGCTTGTTATTCCTAATTTGAACAGTAGAGGGCAGCGTTGATGCTCTTACTGAGAATCGCGTAAAGGCCATTTAAACCTGTAAGTCATGATTTTAAGATTTGGTCAAACAAAAACTCATCATACACTGTGCACATAATAAGTAATGAAAACCTATTTAAAGCTACACAGGATGTAAATATGTAACTGACTTGAATAATTACATGAAATTCTGTTACATGCTGACACTTGTTACTGATGTTTAACAAGACATACTGTCAGAATTTATGTTGGGAAATAGCATCGTAGAGGATATGACACATCACTTTATTTCTGATAGTGTGACACACTGTACTCATTCTTCTGGATATCGGTCAACTTAGCAACTTAGATGACTCAGGATGTTGGAAATCTATTTATATACAGGGAGCCGTAAAAGTCATTATACACTTTCTTCTTCTTTTTTTTTTCATGCATTATAGTTTCAAAGTAGGGCTTTAATCCTGGTTAGGATTTCCAATTATGGTTTCAAATAATAATAAACAATGCCAATTTATTATTTGATATACAGCATTTGGTTCATGATCATAATCACATAGTAAACACAAGTGTTTGATGGAATTTATTTCAAGTGTTGTGCTTGCACAGGAATGTTAAACACTAATGCAAAAAGGAATGCTCAAAACACATCCGTATTTCTTTTCACAGTTTTACAAATGAATAGAAAAAAAGCACATTTGACAGCAGAACAAAAAAATAAAAATGTTGGCTGTATTCACTTTTTTTTAAATTTTTTTTTATAAAACATGAAAATATGCAGAGACAATCCGTGTTGAATAGTTGCATTCATTCAGTAAGTTACTCTAAATGACATCGTTAGCCAAACTTTCTGTGAGATAGTTTCACACTTAAACAAAGCATCAACGGTTACTCCCAGTAACAATGCAAATTAAAAACTAAACAAACACACAAAAACACAACAAAAATGAAAACACGCTTTTAGTGACAAACTGAGAGCAGACTTGCAGCAATTGAAGAAGAAAAAAACAAAACATTTTTTCATAGTACAAGTTAAAGGTTTTGAGGGGGACAGTTGATGATTTTTAGGTCTTGGGTAATAATTGCCTTTGGTTAACATGTAGACTTTGGCCTCCTGGATTTAGCGTGATTAATGACACGCCGAGCAAAGCTTTGTTCAGATAATCTACTAATTATTTGTTTTTGTTTTTTTAATGGATCCTGTTGTTCTTCCTCTAAGCAAGACTAGTGGGGCATTTCCAAATTCTGGAAATGATTAAAGGGTGTCAACAATATTGTATATCAAAGTATATCAACTCAGAGCCACCTGAATAAATGCATTTAACAGATAAAAAAAAAAAAGTCCTTTATTTTTCAGTGAACAATGCATATGCAGGACGGTTTACCTGGGGTCCAATTTGGATGCATATGTAAATTAGTAGAAGTCATACTTGTAAAAAATATATTTTAATTTGATAACAGGCTCCTTAACAGTGTTGTCATTTTGATGTCCATGTGCAAATGTTGACAAAACATATTTGAATGGACAGACAGTTGCGCAATGTGACAAACTCAAACATGTATTCGTACCAGTCCACAGGATAAAACTTAATTTGTACCGTATGACAACAATGAACAATCTGATTTGTTTCATTCACTTCGTCTGTTCGAGCATGAGTCTGAGGGGTGGTGGCCCCAAAGGGTCAAAAACCATACTGGCAAAATGCTCCATTGTAAAAGCAGTTAGTTTGACTTTGATCTGCGCCACAACAATTCCATATACGGTATCTGTCAGCTGATAAAACGCGTTTAGAATGTGCCTAGTTTGGCTGAATTTGAGCAGTCCCATTCAAAAGTGAGACGGACGGTGGTCTAAAAGGGTCAAAAAGGGTTTTATGTAGCAAAGCGCTCCCTTCTTACATTGGAGCTTAAGGCAACAATGTGATCATTAAAAAAGATTAATGGTGATTGATGCGCCAACAGGTTTGTTTCGCTTTGATCTTTTGCCTTGTTTACCTTCTCATAACAGATTCATAGACTCGTTTGTGTCTGTAATGAACTGAATATTGCGTGATGTGACTGTGTAGTCATTTCTCACTAAAGATAACCGTCTGTGGGTTAAGGGGTTATGGTCTGCGTTCTGCTGAGTTCTGACAAATCTTCCCCCCTCAGGAACCTGGAAGTTCCAAAATGTCCAAAAATGTTCCACGGGATATTCACAAATTCACCTATTTGCACAACCTATCCTCTATCATTTGCTGAAAAAAATTCTGTTTTAGTGCTCAGAACGAAGCCCTGTATACTATAAAAATATATATTGGAGCCATCTTGGTGCCAAAGAACTACTTTTTGTTATTGTCATCTTGTTGCATCTATAGTCAATCATGAATCGCAGAGTCATTAATGTACCTAGCATTAGCGCTACAAAAAAAAGAAGAAAAAAAAAAAAGAGAGAGAGAGCAATGATGATGACATGTCAAATCGGTAAAATTACCGAATGAACAATACTGAGCTCTCCAGAAAAAGACAAAAAAAAAAGAAGAAAAAAAAATGTACCTGGCATTTCTGTTTTTGGAATTTGGGAGTAACCTGGAATACCAGAAGCAAACCTAGGCAAGCAACGTGGAGAATTGTCACCACATAGCGGTGAGTTAAGATTCGGCCATCTTAATTCTAGGCCACCTTGCATTCCTTTTGTCTTTTGCGCTACAGAACAGAGTCTTGTGAGCTTTTGTCTGGTTGGCGTATGTTTGTCTGCAGGACCGCATGGTGCACCGTGTGGAACAACATTTTGCTCATGTCTTTGCCACCTTTCCCAAATAACTGCCCCTTTTGCAAAGTATCTATGAGGGAGGTGTTACAGCAGGCGAGGACTACTCTCACACCGATCTCCTCGAACTCCTTGAGCAGTCCCCCAAAGGCAGCCATGCCGGTGGAGTCGATGAAGGGGATGGCAGAGCAGTCCAAAACAATGGTGTGGAAGTCCAGTTCTCTTTGAACGAGTGCCACGACGGCGTCGCCGTTGTTGGCGTTCCCGTTTGTCTGCGCTTGCGTCATGGACATTTTTTTGGCCTTCTTCTCCGCCTTTTTCCGACTGGTCATCTCCAAGAACGGCGTCACCCCGACAGCTTTGTAAAGGGCTTTGAGGAAGGTGTCCTTGTTGGCGTAGTAGAGAGGAGCCTGGAAGCGGAAGACTCGCACTCGGGTCGGCGGGACGAGGTTTTGGTATTCCTCCACATCCTCATAGAGATCAGAGTCGCCGGCCCGGCCCAGGAGAGACACCTGATTTTAGACATTTGATTAGTTCCTCTCATTCAGTGCCATTGACGGCTATAGACGTCAAATATCTATTTTAATTAACTGGGCTGGCAGTGAATAAGGATTTTCAAAGTATTTTAGTGTCGCCTCAACTCTGTAGGACTCTGTAGGTTTTCAAGAATGTATGAGTCAATTTAGCGGACTGCACAGGAGATGGTTTTGCCCCGTTTAAGTCTATATACTGTAGGTACAACTACAACCAAGCCCTGTTCCAAGCCCTAATGGTTCATTGCCAAGGATACAAAACAATCTAAAAAACGCAGGACTACGGTTTTCTAGAACTAGGGTTGCCTACCAACCTAAGGGTCCCCTCTAAGTGACAAACCAATGTACCCATCATTCACCCAGGTCATTCCATTCTCAGGGCATTGAATCGAGCACTACTGGAATTTTCTAGTTATCTTAACCCTGGAGTACCCACGGGGTCAAATTTGGCCCCTATAAATTCTGCTACTCAAATAACAAAGACCTTTTTTTTTTTTTTTTTACAAATTTAACTTCAAAAGTCCAGAGTGCCACTTCTGACCCCTGCATGGGGCCATCTGGTGGATGAATATTGCACTTACATGAGCCAGAGTGGTGGTGACAAGATGGCTAAAATGCAACAAATAAAACAAAAAATTATATTGTTCAATGTAGCTGTGTATTTGATTGATTATTTTCTTAAATTCTAAATAGTTTACTGACAGTTTTTGTTATTCTGATTTTTCGAAATGATACCCCTAAATCTCAAAGGGTCAAATTTCGCCCTAATCCTAAATGAGAGAGTAAAGGGTTAAAATTGAAAAAAACATATATTTTGGGGTTCAGTGTACTTATAGCAGTCATTTAATGTATAATTCATAATTTTCCAAAGAAGAAAAGGGTTCTTGGGTTCTCCAGGGTTAAAAGATTTTGCACCCCTCATCTGATCAGGGTTCGTCTTCCCAGAGACAAAGAATGGTACAACCCAAGGTCCAGACACCGCATTCCCAGAAAGAACAAAAAAGAGATACTAAATAACCTTCTGAAATGCTTCCTGTTCTATCACCGTCACTCACCTTCGGGCTCTGGGTCTTATAGATGACGCAGATCATAGAGTAGGTGATGCCAATCAGGAGGCCCAGCTCCACGCTGATCAGAGCCGTGGCCGACATAGTAACCAGCCAAACCACGGCATCGTTACGGCTGGCTCGCCACTTTGCGGGGACGTCCTTGAACTTTCTGAGTGCGCCGCGAAGGCTAACAATGATAATACAGGCAAGGACGCACTTCTGGAGCGCGTGGAAGAAAGGTGCGAAGAAGAGCAAGACTAACAGGATGACCAAGGCGCTGATCAGACTTGATACCTGATGGAAGAGCAAAGTAACACACTCAGGAATTCTGTTACTATATTCTACAACGACTATGATGTTCTGATGACCATTTCTTAGGTTGGACTTCACCTGTGTCTGGCAGCCAGTGGAGTCCTTTACCATCGTTTTTGCCAAAGCCGCGCTAGTGGTGAAGCAATGGAAGAAGGACGGGATGATGTTACAGCAGCCGATGGCTAACATCTCTTGATTGGGACGAACCGTGTAGCCATTTTTCTTGGCAAACATCTCGGACAGCGACACGGTGAAGGCAAAGCTAGGAGATAAAATGACATTTTTCTTGATTAAAAATCAGTGAAAAATTCTTCGGCATCACTGCATTTTAATGACCCAGATGAAGAAATGCTCCCACCTAGCAATGACAGCATTAGCTTGTTTAAAAATTACCTGATGACCGCTAGAGGAACGGCGTCCAATGCTACTCTTGTCATCAGACTAAAGCTGGGCACTTGAGGAGGAATGAAGCCAGTGGGGATGTGACCTGAAACGCTGGTGCCGTAATGATGGTTGAGATTCCCAAAATGACTGGCCAGCGTGGCGCCGGCAACCACGACCAGTTCAGTTGGCAGGGGGATCTTCAAACGATCCTTGTAGCGTTCCTGGATTTCTTTCCCTGCCACTATAGAACCCCCAAAGACGATTTAATGACTGCCTTATCTCACATTTTCTCACAATACAAAGAGTTCCTTTCTTACCCAGTATCGTGATACAGATGGCACTAGTGATGAGGTCGCACACGTTGGTCTTGTGAATGTTGGCGAAGATGTTGAACCAGGTGACGGCAACAGTGCCATAGCCCTGATGGCGAGGGATCTTCAGACCCAAGAGGTATTTGGCTTGGACGGTCAGGATAGTAAACGAGGCTCCTGTGGCAAAACCGTCCAACATGGGAGCCGAAAGGTAGACGGAGACGAAGCCCAGTCGAAACACAGCCATCATGACCTATGGAAAACTTTGTCAGACCTGCTTCAAGACTGCGTTCTAGTATCACTTTCACTTCTATTCCAATCTTGATACTGTTGAGAATCTTCTGCCTAGATTTAGTCATAACTGTTTTAATTTACTTATTTCCTCAGTAGAACTTTTATTTGTTGATGTGTCTTTGTAAGTGCTGTCACAATTTCTGCTCATGTCATCATGTCTAAAGGACCTCGTCTGTTTCCACATCAATGGGACAGTGTCTGGGGTTGAACTCAATGTGTGTTGGATGATATGCTGTAAAAGTGTAAAAAGTCTTATCTGCTTCCGGCTGTCGTCATGTGTATTGAACTCAGGGCTGGGGTTTTTTCAAGATAGTATAAGAATGCTATGAGTCCGCTGAAATAGCACACTTGCGAGGAGCAGCTGTGCTTTTGTAAACCCGCTTGTGTCCAGAATATTCTGTAAAATAAATCCTTCGAAGGACCTGTTCACCGATCTCCAGTCTGTATTCAGAAAATCAACATTCTCTCAACCCGGACAACAACGAACACGCGGAAGACCAAGATAGTCTTCTAACAATACCAAACTGTTTCATCTCTCCATCCAGTTTCTGCTTATCCTGAGTTGAGTCGTGGGTGAACTGGTGCACACTCAAGCTTATGTTCTGTGATACGTGTGGTAGTGTTGTAGTCAAGACCACATCAACTGAGACCAAGACATTATCACGACTAGAGTGTATCGAGACGTATGGAAGTCGAGACTGAGACAAGACCAAGATTGACCAAGACTGACCCCCTAAAATCCCGAGTCCACCCTGTCCGAGACTAAGACAATACAGAGTAAACGTGTCTTCGATTCTGAGACAAAAGTGGTCTCAAGATCGGTCTTGGTCTTGAGACTACAACACTAATGTTTAAGGTAGGAAATGTGGAAGTTAGTTCATTACCTGGTAGATCCCTGCCAGGAACGTAAGAGCTGCAGCAATGCTAATAGCGTAGCACTCCTTCCCACACTGCACGCCCATTATTTCCACACTGTGAGTTTGACTGGCTGTGAGGTTGATGCTGAATGAACCGTTGAACTCTGGAGGACCAGATAAGTCCTCGTTGAGGTCAAATCCAGCGAGGAACACTTCTCTGTCAACCACCTGCACAATAGTAGAGGCTGTTACTGTTGCTGTTACATCAGAGGTGGCAAATCCAGGTCGAGAAAGTAAAAACCCTGCCACAGTTTGGCTTTAGCCCCAGGTGCTAGCTAGCAAGCTCCCTAGCTAGCTCTTCGGGTGCTCAGATACCTGCTAGGGAGCTAGCTAGCTAGCACAAGGGGCTAAAGCCACCTCTGTAGAGCATACAAAGAGAGAAGGTTGAATTACGAGGTGTGTCACAAAATATATATTTCAAAATCAAACTGACGTCCTTTTCTAGAGGAGTGAGTTGTTAGTTTAGGTTTGAAAAACATCTTTTGTGAGACCTAAGTAGCTGTAGCTCACCTGTCCAACCATGAGACTCATGAGGCTAAAGATGCCTACAGAAACATGTCTGGATGTCCCCATGAGGAAGTAGATGATGTTGGCGTAAAATGAGGTGTACAATCCATAGATGGGCTCGACTCCAGCTAGCAGGCAGTAGGCGATGGCCTGCGGTACCAAAATGATTCCCACGATCAAGCCGGACATGGCGTCCCCCCAAACGTACTCTCGCAGTTTGTACTTGGGCAGCCAGCGCACCACGGGGAAGAAGCCCGACAAGGTGGATCGTACTCGGGGAACAGAGCAGCTCAGACTCCGCTGCAGCTTGGACTTGATGACCGAGACTGCGGGCTGTGGATGGCGAGCCCTCCGCTCCAACAGAGATGGTGGATGAGCTGTTGAGGGTTCTTTGGGCTCCTCCATGGTCTCAGACGGGGAGAGTGTGCGGCAGATGAAGAGACGGGCCGAGGGGTTGATGACAGGGTGGTAAGCTGTGCTCCTTGGAGATCAACAAAAAGATGATCTGTCTTAATTGATTGCATTTTAAGGTTAGTCTTAGGATTGGGTTCGGTTTGAGTCAGGGTTCAGCCGTAGACGGACCGTGGTCATAGGAATTCTTTTAGAAAAAAAAAAAATAAAATAAAAAAAAAAATAAAAAAAAAAAAAAAAAATAAATATTTTTTAAAAAATAAATAAAAATAAAAATAAAAATAAAAATAAAAATAAAAATAAAAATAAAAATAAAAATAAAAATAAAAATAAAAATAAAAATAAAAATAAAAATAATAAAAAGAAAGAGCAATGATGATGACATGTCAAATCGGTAAAATTACAGAATGAACAATACTGAGCTCTCCAGAAAAAAAGAAAGAAAAAAAAGAAGAAATTCTTTTAGAATTTGGAGCTGATGTCTGGCGGAACTGGAATCGCTCCTCGGGTATGAATTCAGGGTTTGTGTTCAGGGTTTGCAGGGGCTCCCTGGTTGTGGTTAGGGTGAACTCTAATTAGGGTTAAAATAGGATAACCCGTAAATGTTCTGTCACAGAATAAATACGGTTCAATGTGACAAATTATATATGATAAACATCAACCAGGGAATCTTTGTGTGACCTACGGACAAAATAAGGACGAAAAGCTGGAAAAAGTCAGAGTACTATCAGGTAGTACAACGGTCACGCTGCCTTGTCAGCTCAGATTGAAACATAATTTATGGACACATATATATTTCTCTTCATATCTAAGACTTTAGTGACCCTGAGGAACGACTGACTTGCTGTTTTGTCGATATTTGCAGTCTTTGTAACCTTTTGTCAGTTGTTGGATGGTTGCCAGAACTTGGCTTATCTTTTCAAATGTTGGCCTGTTAACAGTGATTAATTAGTTGGAACTAAATCCCGGTAAAACAATTGCACTTCAAAATGTTGATTGTATTACATAATTTTACAAAGGGTCAAACTTTCCTTTGAAGTTGATCACACTTAATGAATCCTAATCAGTCCGTTCAATTGTACCCGAGATTATTTTTGCAATGATACCTCTTTATTTCAGTGGATAAGATCAGCAAACTTGGAGCAGTTAAGCCTTAAAAATTGTATTCACTGACTGCAGCCATGCGTTGTTTGTCTCATGGTTTCCATTTGGTTGGTTTGAGGAGCAGATAATGAAACCACGCGTCCCAGTAGCTGTAAAACATTATCGCCCTCATCACAACAGAGCTATGCGGTGTCTTTTAGAGCTCTCAAGGGCCGATATGCCACTGAGGTAGTCAGTAATAAACTATTATCGTGTCTATATTTCTCAGTTGGGGTTAACACATTATTGGCGACTTGAAAACCGTGCGAAAAAAGCTTCTTTTTTCTTTTACTTTTTTTTTTCAATTAAAGTCCGAAATAAAAGCAACGCTGTGAGCTCTCTTGACTTAGGACACAAGTTATGTAACTATTTCGCTTTGTGATCTGACACAAGCAAGGATGAAAACTTTTCCCACACAGTCCGAAGACTCGAGTCTATCAATAAATTAGTTTGCAGCTAAACTTGGGCTGTCTTGCTTATTGTTAAAAGCACCTGATAAATGGTTGCGCATGGGAGGCGATACACTGATGATCTTTTGTAAGCAGCGGGAAGATTGATCACCACGTCACAGACTAAAGCAATGGGCGAACTCAAATCAATATGTCCTGCTTTTCATCATGTGGTATAAAGAACGCGTGTAGCGCTAAGACCTTTGTGGCCAGTGCTTAACTTACACGAGGTTGACACTTTTTTTCCCGCTGGAATAATTACCGCTTTTCTCCAAAATCGAACAAATGAACAGCACAAATGAATAATTTTAAGTGTTATATAGGCACTACGAAACATTTCCGTAATTCGAAACGGGATGCAGTCTTTTGGGTAAAAAATGTGTTATCACTTTATATGCAAATATGTTGCAATCAATTTGCTTCAATAATAACACGTTCATAAAGTGTCAATAAATAATTAGTAAGCAGCAATACAGTAACAATGTACATGGAAATATGTTTCGGTCAGCTATGCTGCTTCTTACAGCTGAACACGGGCTTACTTTTATTTACTTGATGCATATTTATAATGATACTTTATAACATGTTAATAACACATTTATAAACCATTAATAACATGCAAATAATGCGGCACAGCAAAAGTCCATTAAATGACTCCTTCACACTTAATACTCACCTGGAGAAGTCGAACCGCAACACAAAGTCTGACGTGACGTTCTAAGTCGGATGCGTTTACTGAGTGATCACAATTGCGCTAGATAGAGAACTAAGAGCAGCCCTTTGAGTAAACATTTTTTACTGGCTTGGCCGCTTTTAGTAGGTGGGGCTTGTCCTCATTTGTATTACATTTTTACAGGATGTTTACTGAGTCAATTTTTGACTGAACTGCAGTGTTTATCTGGCAGCCTGTCAGCTCACGCCGACACATTGATTGCATGCAAGTTAACGTGTTTGACCTTCAGTGCAACCAGTCTGCAGGTTCACAAACGAATCAAATGTCATCAAGAATACACTTCGCAATTAAAGGTATCAGTCACATATTTAATTTAATTTAATTGTTCCACTCCAACCGTTTTTAGTGTAGGGCTAGTAATCGGTTATTATTATTATTATTATTATTATTATTATTATTATTATTAATTATTGACAAAAAAGAAAGAAAAAAAAAAGAGACAAAAATGCTAATACTAGCGTGAAATGATTATCATTATGAATCACAATGACAAGATTTAATGACAAAATCTGACTTTTAAGCGGAGCAATTTCTGTTTATCGGTTGTTGTTGCCTTATCTCAAACACTCACGCTCACACTCCCGAATATATTATATGTTCCAAAGAAAGGTCTGTTTGTCAGCGTTTGAGCGAATCATGTCACCGCATTCCTCGTATGAGTCTTGGTTAAGATATTCGTCATGTGTACTCATCAACCATAACGTTCCCTAATCTAATAATAATAATAATAATAATAATAATGATAATAATAATAATAATATTAATAACAATAAGAATAATAATGATAATAATGATAATATTAATAACAATAATAATAATAACAATAATAATAATAATAATAATAATGATAACAATGATAATAATGATAATAATAATAATATTAATAACAATAATAATAATAATAATAATAATAATAATAATAATAATAATAATAATAATAATAATAATAATAATAATAATATATAATCCTGTCATGGGAATGTGTTACAGCTTGAGGTGATGAGATGATATGATGATGTCAGAGGAGGAGATGTTCCATCTCAAATGCATATGAATGACACACAAATAGATTATTAGATAGCAACGTTTCTCTGGAAAGTCACCAATGGACTTCTGCGACATCTCCTCCCACAAAAAAAACAACAACCACAAGATGTTCCATTCATCTCATCACATTGTTTGAACCATACGGCTCTTTCAATCCTTCCGCCAGCACCATCAGCTGACATGATGTTGAGAAGTGTCAACAGAGAAGGAAGACTCACCCCGAGAGGAGCTTGGATGGCACGAGGAGGACATTCTGTCTCCTCCCGTGCCGTCATTCCATCCAACATCTTTTCATCTCATTCAAGCTGCTTCCTGCTTCCGATTGCAAAGCATGATGGGAGACGTCTAAAAACCCACCCCCCCTGCCTCGTTCCCATATGCCGTCTGGAGCAGAGCGAGAGGGGGAGGGGAGAGAAAGGAGGAGGGAATGTGGCGGATGATGGTTGCCATGGTGACGCCTGCTCAGGACACTCCATTGCTACATTTGTTGATGTCTTTGAATACATTGTTTAAACATAATAATAATAAAATAATATAAATTTTGATAATTAATCATATTTAAAGGCTTAGTTTAAACAGTTGGGTCAAAAATAACCCAAATTTGGTCCAAAAGGAACCGACCTGGATTTTTGGGTTATGTATTTAACCCAAAAAGTTGGGTCAACTGAAAATGTACAAAACAAATCAATTTCTTGGGCTGTTGTACAAAACAACCCATTTTTGGGTAAAACAACCTTTTAAATCGTTTAAAATGAATAACCCAAAAAGTTTTTTTTATCTAATTTGGACTCACAAAATGTCGACACAACATATATATAACTCAAGCAATTTTTTTTGTCTGTTATTTTTTGTAAAAAACAATTATTAGGTTAGGTAACTATTGGGTTGTTTTGCGTTATTAATTTCAGCTAAATATGGGGGTTAAATGTAAAACGCAAAAAGTTCTATACCACTTATCGTCATCAGGGTTAGAGGTGAGCTGGATCAGACTTTGAATGAGCAACGAGGTACATCCTGGACGAAAACCACACTCTCCAGTTGGGTCAGAAATTACCCAATTTGGGCCCAAAAAAATCCACTACTTGGGCTAATTTAACCCAACTTTCTGGCTTGCTTTTCACACACAAAAAAAGGGTCATTTTGTACAACAGAACCCAGAAAGTTGGATAAAATTGACCCCAGCAGTGGCTATGTCCCCCCTTGACCCAAAATTGGGTTCTTTTTGGACCCAACTGTTATTAGAGTGAACCATTCATATCGAATGACAATTTTGAATCGTCACTGAACCTTGATAATCTCACACTCAACATTGGGTCAAAAAGGACTGACCCAACTTTTTGGATCATTCTTTTAACCCAAAAAGTTGGGTTAAAAGAGTCAGCGACAAAACAACCCAATTTTGTGGGTTGTGCTATACAAAACATAACAATTTTGGGCATTGATTTGTGTTTTTATTCATTGAACTCCTTTTTGACCCAGTTTGGGTTATTTTTGACTCAAATGTTTTTAGAATGGATACATTTTTTGACAGGTTGTACCAAAAAATTATATACTTGAAATTTGGGCAATACTATGATAAAAAAAATACTTTAAATTTGCTTGCATAAAAATTCAGTTTTGCACTTACGCCTTTACTGTCATACAGTACGTCATAAACAGAATTATACATACTGTAATGGAAAAAAAATCATCTTGAAACTAGGTTTAACGGGATTCAGGTATGAGACGAGCTTATTCCAACTATGTTCGCCATTTTTTTAAGGATCACTCTGCAATCCCACAGTTTTGCCACAATGACCCTAAAATTTCCATCAGTTAACCTCCTCAACTCTTACAACACCCAAACACTATCTTCTACTTATTAACAGCCTCGGTGGAGAGAAGCACATTCGTGATTCAGCATTAAGTGTGACAAAGGTAAAGTCATACTCACGAAGAAAATGGCTGTCATCTGATGTGTGTGTTGGGCTCCCTTTCATCATCTTGAAGCAGAAGGTCAAAAAGGCATTCTTCTGAGTTAGCAGAAAGAATCCACAATGCATATGGGGAAAACACATAGGCTATTTGCTGCTTTATTTTTATTTGGGTCAACTTTTTCTCTGTTGGTCACTGAAAAATTTACATATTTGCCGATTTTGTGCTCAGGCCAAAGCAATAAAAGGAAAAATAAATAAGTTGCTTTGCTGCCATCTTATGGAATCTTGGTGTCAATGAACTTCAGGTTGCTTTAAATATTTTTTACATAAATAATTATGACTAACATCCATTTTTCCCCCCAGGCAGTGTTTTAAGAATTTGAGCAACCTTTTCTCCAAATACATCTGAGCCATTTTGTTCAGATCGGAAAGAAAAGGAAAACTCCCCAGCAAAACTTAAGAGGCTTTATGGTGAACTGAGTTTTCTCACACACAAAAAAAGGAGAGCGATGATGATGACATGTTGACTCCAGAAGAATAAATAATACTATTTTGTTTTAATTCAACACCTACAGAGTTAAATTTAATACTTCAAAAGTATCTATATTGGGCCACACTAAATATAGTTAAAACAACATTTTTGAAAGTGGTTTTTTTTTACACTGAAATGGAGTTAAAACAACTCTAATGGTAGTTAAAATGTAATACTTTAGTCAACACTGGTCAGTGTTGATTTTATACTAGTGTGTAGCAATTATTATTCGTTGACAGGTGTGAAGGCGGAGATTAGTTACATCTCTGCAGAGTTAATCTAATACTAGGTGATGAACTCTGTAAAATAACACCAGTTACCTCTGGAAATGTTAGAATTACACTTCAGGAGTTAAAATCAACTCTGAAATTCAGTCAGCTTCAGTCCTATTTTTCTGTGCAGGCAATTATAAACCTTTTTCACACAATCCCTCACTGTATGTAAAACAACTGAATTGGAGCCATCCAATATTTGCTTCCATTAAATAAAATTCCAAGGTTTTAACAATTTTGGAATGATTGAGGAGGTCTGAATGCCAGGACAAGCACTGGAAAAACCTGCCATCTTCAAGAAGGCCTGGATTTGAATGCCCAACCTCAGAACTGTGAGGCATACGAAGTAGTCACGAGGATACTGTATACTGCATTTTATTTAAATAATTAAAAATAAATCACAGCCATGTTCATTTGTTTTCCTTCATTTGTCTTGTCTAAATTAACCCAGAATTACCACTTAATTCCAACGTAATGTGTATATCTGATAATATTCCAGAAATACAAAATCTTAATTTTTTCTTTTCTTAAAAACTTCCGGAGGACGAGTAAATTTATTCAACATGTTCTGACCTACTGATTACTATTGGAACGTTGGTGATTGTTTTACACTGACATCTAGTGGTCAAATCGTATATAGCAACCGTTTTTTAATTTATTTTTTTTGCATTAATTTCCTTTACAAAAATAAGCAAGCACAATCAGTTTAAATATCTAGCGCTGTTATATTATATATACGTTATATATATAATTTTTCTGCAGAAATACATTTTTACGAGGCATCTAAGTGTATAATTGACCTCTTCCGGGGTGCTTTTCCCTCCGTGTTACTGCTTCGATTGTGAGTGGGACCCCTGTGAGCTCGACATGAAAGTAGATAAATCAGGAAATCCCTTGGACTTTATTCACTAAACATTGTAAATCCCACAGCAAATTGCTTTCCACATGCAGACACCTCTTTTCGGGGAAAACTGATTAGGAGAAATATGCATCGCAACAGGCAATGAGTCATTTCTTACCCACGCGCACGCACGCAAGCACGCACAGGGTCGAGGGAGAAGGTGCACTTTAAGCAACGTAAGTGACGTTGGCACAGGAGTCAAACGTTGAAATCATTTCTTTTGACTGGAAGCAGCGATAGCATTTCTGAGAGGCTTCCCAAAAATAACAACTGATTGGTTAATGGTAGGCTCGGTGCCAATCGCTGATTGTTGATTGCTGCGATTGAATAGGCGTCCTGACGACGCCTTTGTGTGGGAGCGCTGTTAAACCTTGTGAAAAATGTGTCTCAGGCCCACACGTAATAACATATTCCTCCTCTGAAAACACATTTTAATTTGTGTTCATGTTGATTCAAAGAGGAGTGAAAACACAGGGTAGGAACGCCACCAACCTGGACAGAACTTGATGTCTGACTGTATTTGTAAGGGGGAAGAAGATGGAATTTTTTAAAACAATATTCTAGAAACTGTCAGTTTATTTATAACCTCCACCCAAAAATACACAATGCGGAAAGACATTTGTCTGCAATTTGTAGCCACTTTTCCGTTTTCATTTCCGTATATAACACAATATAAAACCAAATGTACAAAGTCAAAACAGAATGAGGCCCACATAAAAATTAGGTAACAAAAATTGCTGTAGCCTTTTTTTTTGTATATTATGCCTGAATTATAACGAAATTTGTGTATTTTCCATGAATAAATCAAATGTAAACAAAAGTTAAATGGCTGTGCAACTATCAGGATGGACGTCAACAATTAATTTATTTCTTCAATTGACCTGAAAGCTGGCTAAAATCTGTTTTATGGATCCTGCAAACAAACAAATAAACAAGTAAACATGTACAAAAAAACAACAACATTTGTATCATTTAGCTACACAAGAAAGTGGGACGGCCATATTATTAGAAACAGCTTTCACTTTGACCATAAACTACAACCACAATAATAAACTTATTGTACATCAATTCCTCAACGGCATTTTTTTTTCTTTGCACAATGTTTTAGTTGCAATGATCTCTTTAGATCGTGCAATTGTACCCTTAAATAATCTATCTGCCCTCTAGTGGTCAAAATAAGACATTGCACGTCTACAATGGAGTTAAACAAGTTGCGTCAAGTGCTGAGGAAAATAACAATACCCTAAATTGTGTTAAAATTGAATGCTTCACTTTATCACGTTTGGTTAACTTCTTGCATCTTACCATGAAGGCAAATCTCACAGGTTGGTTGCAAGATATTTCATCCATGCATCCATGGATTGTGTGTTAATGCACTACAAATGACTGTATATCAAATACAATTCTGGCCTATAACACTCATATGATGGCAGAAATAAAATACAATTCAGACTCATTCACTCATTTAAAATAAAATTGTCAGCTTAATTGCCAAAACAAAAAATTAATAAATAAAAGTGGCATTTATGAACTGATAGAAGAATGAATTGTAATGTTGACTAAATTGTCATGCAGTCAAAAAATTATAATAATTGATATTTATTTATCCAAAGTATTTTGTTTGCTTGTGTGCGTGAAAATGTCTGTTTGGTATATGAAATAATTTGACTATGCAGATTAAGATGCATTTCTTTCTGCTTTCAAAAAACACAAATATTAAATATCTTTACAATATACTAATACAACCGTTGAAAAAGGATCGAATTGCCTTAATGCATTAAGTTAAAGTGCAACATTACTGTATTTATGCAGGAACGAACCCAAGTCAATTATTGTTGTTTGATTTGATGCTTTGTTGTCAAAAAAAGAGGAAACGCTTCCTTTCTTTCATCGAAGAGCTTTTCAATTTAATTGGACCCACAATTGACTCTTAGGCTACTCTGAAAACGATATAAAAAACAACGAAGCACCTTACAGTCTTTACATCCCATCGTCCAGATGTGACAACGTCCACAAGCGTACATCCAAGAAAAGACGACATCGCTGGGTGCAAAGTTACATCAGTTGACAGCAGTTGACATCACAGAGGACACTTGGCGTCGTGGCGGGAGAAGTCTTCCTCAAAGAGGTCCGAGGGAGTCCTGGGACTCCTGCTCATTGGCCAGTATAGTTCTTTTGTTGTCACAGTAGCTTCGATTTGGCAAGAAGGACAATCTGAAAAAGACAAACAAACAACATTCATGGGTCACTCAAAGAGCTGGACCTCGACAACAATCGGAACAAATTATGTTAATTTTGGTCTCGTCAGACCACAGTCATTCAAGTCATTAGTCTGCTTGTTTCAGTTATGTTTTTTAATACTTTGTCCTTCACTCCCAAAAACGTATTTATATGTTTTTTTCTTCAATGCTCGAACATACAAAAGGCTATGATGCAGCTTCTGACCTGAAGAGGGTCGCTAAAAGCAATGGTAATTATTTAAAAAAACAGCCAGCAGGTGGCAGCAGAGTATAAGACATCAACCAGGGCCATGTTGCAATAAGCTCTTTTTGCCAGTTTTCAACAGGAATGTGAATAATGATGAACTTAGCTATATTCTAATGCTAATTGCTGTTAAACACAAACAGATACAAATATACTTTTTTTTTCCTGATGAAAGAAGAGAATCTAATCTTTCTTTTGGTTGGTTTCATGTTTTATAGCAATAGAACACAATATTCTGTGGGCCTTGCAAAATCTGTCAAAATCCAGTAAAACAGTCGGGAGCGAAGGGGGTTGCTTCAGTGACAATGGCTGTGAGTGAATGAGTTAAGAGATAATTCATTGGTTTGACAGAAAGCACACTCCCACAAAAAAAGGGGCGTGGCCAAGCCTGGCGGGAAAAGAAAAACAAAAATGTTCTTCAGCTTGGGCTCTTCTTTTATACCCGAGTGTTTTCTGTACAAGGAGCGTGTTTGCTGTCCAAACAAAGCCCGGTCTCTGTCCTCCTCTCAAAAAGTGGAGACCTCCAGCAGTCCAAGCTTTGGAGGATTTAGTGTCCGACAGTAGGACGCCCTGCTAGTTTTGCCAGCAAACGTGAAGCATGATTACACATAAACAAGGGATGAGTGTCTCCTCAACATAAATCTCAATAAGTGTCTTGTGGAATATTTCTAAAGGACGTTTTCAACATGTATGAAAAAAGCATCGGTCGTCATGGAGATGAGTCAAAGACAATTTAGCACATGTCGGTTGCAGAATTTAGGTCTATTAAATATTCATTTATGAGCTCATTTGACAAGAACAGCGCTCATAAATAAAACATTGCAATGACTGTACCCTGGTGGTGCCAAAATACTGGACAGACATCACATTTTGGATTTTTTTTAAATAGAAATATGAAAGATATGAGTATATTTTGGTTATTTTGTTAAGGGGTTCCTGCTCAACAGTCCAAAGTTGAACCAAGCTGACATACTCAATTCAAATAAAAAAAAACTTTCTTCTTTTAAAGATATAACCAAACATGGACTCTAATGAAAACTTAAGAATAATATCCATCTGTCATCCATCCATTCCACTAACTAGCCATCCCATTTTGGGTTTGTAGGGAGCCGGAGACTATCCCAGTGCCTAATTTATGAAAGATTTGCTTTTGTTAACTTTTCCTAATTTTTCTTAAATGTCCCAATTTAAAAAAAAAATATATATATATATATATAACATATCATTTACTCAGCAATGCAATTTGGGGGCTTCTGCATTATCTAAGGGCTGACTTGGAGCCAATCACAAGAAGGAGTCATGCGATGTTGCCTATGGCAAAACTCCTTCCAACTCTGCATTTATTTGCGTCTGGGTTATATCAGCGCACTTTGACAATTAGTGCTGGCCTTTTCCAGAGCAATTTTTCTGGTGTGCTGTCTCAACTTTTGTAAGCAATATTACGCTGGATTTACTTCATGTAAGTAAAATGTTTGTGTTCCACTAACACTTCCAGTTATTTCACTTCCATCCATCCATCCATCTGCCTGCAAATGAGCATTAGAAGTGCTCTGTTTAAATTCTGTATGTGCATTAGCTTCAAGAGTGATTCACACTTAAGTTCACCTGTACACTATTGTTGCTTTTGAAAGGGGGTAGGGGGGGGGGGGGGGGGGGCTCAACCGTTATCAGTTTAAATTCATTCAGGCTGAGTTGAGATCCAGGTCAGTGCAGTGAACATACATATATGGTATGATGATTCTTGGCTAGACTTAGCTAACATCTTGTGCCTTTAAGGCCTAGGCAGATGTTTTGAGTATCAGACATATCAAATGGAAAGGCCTACTTTACACATTGAATATATGAGCGTAATACATTGCATACTGTATATCTTTGCTGGTTTAAGTGAAGATGTTTTTTTCCACAAGAATCTTCATACTGACATGTTGTAAAAGTGAAGACATCATAGATTACATCCTCAAAGTAAAAAAACATTAACACAAGACCACTTAGTTTGACCGCCTAATGCCATTTTGGTCCGTTATGCTCCTCAGGATCTTTTTTTCCACTAATCTGCTCCTTCGCTGTTTTGCTTGAGAGCTATACGAGCGCACTCTAGGAGAGCATTTAAAGGCTGTCATTTGGGGGTTTTGGTCATGAAAAAGATCCACTTGCTGGCAGGTTTAATAGAAAGAAAAAGTTAAGAACACCAGGAACCGTTGAATTGTTGAAAACAAAGTTAAATATATTCATTCTGACAATGCTAGTATGTTAGCTAGCTTTAATGCTAGCAATAGCTAGCTAGAGTTAGCTAGCTGGTCAGTATGAAGATTTTTCTTCTTTTCTTGGTTGCTTTTGCTTCTTGCAAGCTGTGTTACCTAAACAACTCTTACTTGAGGCTATTTTCCGTGTAGTAGTAGGTAATTTGAGAGGCTGTGGCTAAGCTATTTATGGTATGTTATGAAGATACAATTCAAAATCAACAAGACTTTTTTTCAACAAGCAAGTTTTGAATTTTCTATTTTTTTGTTTGAACTTTAACTAGCTTGAGTCCAGAGACTTGATACTTGCAGCTTTTTTGTCCTTGCATCAACACGGAGGGGAACACAAATTTGTCTCCCCAGTGGAAGTTCGTGTGGATTGTTTTGATACATCTCAACTGCTGCAAGGCATTTGACTGAAAGCATGTGGCCCAAGAGAGATAAACACAGGATATATGAGACGTGTGTGTGTTCCTTTCATTTGCTTCTAATATCCTTCAAGGACATTAAATAATCAAATTTCACTCTTATCTCCTTGACTTTTTGGAGATGCAGAAGTGAGAAAGTTGCAGCGCTGATCAGGATGGATGATAAGGCAATTTTTCCCACTGGAATGTTTTTTGGGGGTTCAAATCCCTTCATTAACCGAGTTGAATGAATGAGGTTGACGGTTAATTACAAACTGTTGCACTGTTGTCGCGGTTTTGTATTATTGATAGGAAATTAGAATATACTGTAGGCTATTGCTAATGTGAGACAGTTAAACATTCCATTACCACGCTATGGGATAATGTGTATAATAGGATTTCCTCCAAAACAGCTAGCATCAGTGCATTGTTAAGTTTTGAGCCAAGTAAATATAAATATAATAAACGTTGGTAGTAGATTTTATCTTTTTCAGAAGTAACAGTACACTCACACACCAAAAATAGAACAGAAGAATTACTTGGACATCTCTCAATGCAAAAATATGTTGGACAGACCAACAGGGAGTTAAGCCTTCGTCCCGGCTGCCTCAGATGATAAACATGTGCAGAAACATTCTACAGGCAGTGGATGTATGATTGGCACCAAAACATGTTAAAACTTTTGACCCAAAGCAGCTCAAAATGTTGATTCCAACTAAACGTTACACACTCACTGGCTGCAACTTAAATCACTCTATCTAAGACGGGTTTTGCTTGGATGCCGGTAGTAGTTGATTGACTACCATGAGATGACGATTTTAAAACAAGTCACAAAAAGCCTCAACAACATAAAGAAAACAGAAATATCTAATAATCCCAGTGGGAAAGCGAAGGCATTCACTGTAATTCATCTGTGTGTGAATGCTGAAACATGCATTCAACTTCAGATGTACGTCCATGCATCCATTTTCTATACTATCCTTGGTAGGTTTTGCCGCAGGTAGTCAAGTGCGATTTTATTATGTGTGGTGGATATCAACATTTTTCATTCATAAAACCCGAGACAAGTCTGGGAGGGCATCAGGGCCATCACGGACTACAAGAGGAAACCACCATCACCCCTCAGCTTACAGTCCCACTCTGGCTGAGGACCTAAACCCCTTCTATGGACAACACCGACACTGTCCTGAATCCCCCCCCCACCCCCCCCATCGACTGACCCCGCTCCAGACCTGAGCATGCGTGAGGTGAGATGTGCCTTCCGCAGCATTAACACCAGAAAGGCGACTGGTCCGGATGGGAGTTCTGGACCCGGGTGCTGAAAGACTGTGCTGCGGAGCCGGCGGACGTCTTCACCTTTATCTACAAGACCTCGCTGTCCCGCTCGCTAGTCCCTGCCTGCTTTAAAGCAGCTACAATTGTTCCTCTTCCAAAACAGTCCAATATCACATGTCTGAATGACGACAAACCTGTGGCTCTCACCTCCATCCCTGCCAAATGCCTGGAGAGACTGTTCATCAAACACATTAAAGCTGCCCTACCGCCACCACTGGACCCGCACCAATTTGTCCACAGAACGAACCGGTCAACTGAGGACGCCATTGCCACGGTGCTGCATGTACTTTTAGAGCACCCGGAGCATAAAAACAACTACGCACGGCTCCTCTTTAGGGACTATAGCTCGGCCTTCAACATCATCCGGCCGTTCAAACTCCGGTCCGAGCTCCACCAAATGGGATTCAACACCACCCTGTGCAACTGGACTGTGGACTTTTTAACCAACCGCACGCAGAGTGTCCGAGCGGGCAAAAACACCTCCTCCACCCTTGTCATCAACACCGGGGTCCCTCAAGGGTGTGTTCTGAGCCCTCTGCTCGACACCCTGTACACTCATGACTGCTCTCTGCCTCCTCTCCGTCCAACCTCATCGTCAAGTTTGCCGATGACACCACCGTGATCGGACAACGACAATGAGACAAACTATAGGAGAGAGGTGCAACATCTGGAGTCATGGTGCCACAACAACAACTTGGTTCTAAACACCAAAAAGACCAAGGAGATTGTGGTAGATTTCCGTAGGAAAAAAACAAATCAACCTCTCTCTATAGGCAACGAGGTGGTGGAGAGGGTGAGAAACTTCAAATTCCTGGGGGCAAATTAAGTTAGCTGTTGTAACGAGTATTGCCCATCACCCTCATTTTTTTTTTTTTGCCTCTTTAAACATTTCCCCCTGGGAAATGTGTGTGCGTGCCTTGATGGATTAACCCTGTGTTTTCTCAAACAACCAGAGACAGTTCAGGAAAGGAAAACTCTTTAACTTCCCTTCAGCAAGGGACTGAATTTCGGTTTTACAACCCCCCAGGAAATACATTCCTGAATACATGTGGGGATCTAAAAGCTTGTTTAGCAAGCAGACCAGCAAAAGAACTGCTTATCAGTCCCCAGACCACTTTTATGGTCTGGCCTATCTACAGCAGGGATAGGGAACCCTGGTCCTCGACAGCCACTGTCCTGCCTGTTTTCCATGTCTCTCTCCTCAACTGACTCAACTGATGAGCTAATGATCAAGCTCTGTAGAAGCCTGATAACGATCTTGTTCATCAATCAGGTGTGTTGATGGAGGGAGACATGGAAAACAGGCAGGACAGCGGCTCTTGAGGACCAGGGGTCCCTACCGCTGATCTACAGGAATCAGCTATGTGTTTTTTTGGAAACGCCCCTCGAAGTTTTACGGTACAACAGTGCCTTCGGTGCGGTATTGCCGCCGGGCGCACCCCGACCAGCAACTGGGGACTTCGACATCCGAAGACCTGCCGCGGCTACCACGTCGCGCGCACATCACCACCAGCCGGAGTCCTGCCGCAGCATCTCAGCGGACGCGCCGACCGCCCTCGCTCCAACTTGGAGGTTTCTTCAACTCAGGACGCTCCCCGAGTCCCTTTCTCTCCCGTGCACCTGAACCAGTCCATAAGTGCGCCTTCATTGCAATCTGACCATACCAGGCGCAACGCTTTGATCCAAATATAAAAAGGATTGACAGGTCTAAACGCTTCCATTTCTTTTCCCCATCTAACTTTTTTTCATTACCTTTTTATCTTAGTTCGTTAGGTTGCATGTTTGCTTTTTATCTTTTATCCGCATTTTAATTCCGTTTCATGACTAGGTTAGACTGTGACTGATATGTGTGTGTTTACTAAATGAATCTGTTGTCTAGAAATTCAATTTCCGTCGAATCATTTGTGTCTTCTGAGTAGATTAATAAGTCTCTAAGAACTCCATAATTAACTACAGTAGCAACTTCAGATTATGTACACTTGATAATAGGTGTAGATCATTTTCATCGTTTATTTTGCCCCCAGAGGTTGCTGAGGAAATCCCAACTCCCCCTCAGTACCGTCTAAATTTCTCGTTTGCCGGTACGGCAACCCAAATAATCGCTACATCGTGTTCATGCCAACAGTAGTGTAAACCACATTTTTAAAGTCTGCAAAAATACCAACACTCAGTCTAACCTGCCTCCGCGCTGATTTACAGCACACCTCGATGGTCATTAAAATAGAGCCAAAAGTGTAATACTGTAAGTCAATATAGTTGGAGGCTAAGAAATTAGTATGGAAAATGATTGAATAAAAATGTCATTTTCTCTCTTTTCCCCTTTCAACCTAACAAACTTTTCAGAATGTTGTTTTTCTCTAGGAAATTAAGAATGGTTTATTGTGGTTTCCAGTTTGAGGAAAAAATATTTAAGGAACGACCTTGTCATCACAAATTTAGAATAAACAATTTCAGTACACAAACGACTTATGTATATGCAGGTCGTCAGCTGCCATCATTTCATCTCATCACCTACCAGGGTGCCAAAAGTGACAACATTAGCCAACGAGCATGACAAAAAAAATAGTCAGGGAGCGTAAAATCAACATTTACAGACAAGTGTCACCATGATATTCAGGTAATCCACCTTATCCAAATCATATGGTAAAATAACCACAGGCCAAGTGCGCTCAAACACCAAACTATAAAGCAAACACGGAAGAAGAAAAAAAAAAAAACTTGATTGTGTGTGTTTGTTCATGCATGTGTGTGTGTGTGTATGTGCAAACTACAAAGTGCATACTTACATTAGTGTCCTGTAGCCCCTTCAGAAGGCTTTTCTGGGTTTCTGGGACACAAAGTCCCCTATGTGTCATATTTGCTTCTTTTCAAGCAAGAACTCTCAATGAAGTAACTTCATCATTGCAATGCAACAAGTCTTCTGAACACTCATTTCCGATTCTGTAAATAAATGATTTACTATTTAACAATCAAATGGAATTTGATTTATGGACTAAAGCAATCCGTCAAGTTCTGTTGTCATTTGGTCATGGTTGTGTAAAAAAAGAACATTGTGGTCCTCTTTTGGAACATTTCCACAGAATTTTGTATTTAAAAAAAGTTATTTACCATTTGGATATTTCTAATGAAAACTTTCAGCTTTTTCCATCATTCCAAAAGATTTTGCCAGATCTTCAAAATCGATATCCAAGATTGTGAAGGTTTTTATTTACAAAACTTTGATAATGACTTTAGGGAAATACAGTATTTCGTTTTGCAATCTGGAAAGCTTCACCATAACTCAGCCGAATCAAATAACCCAAAATGTTCTGACATTCGGAAACCATCAGGGCTGTATTAGTTGGAAAGTGGACTATTTTCAAACATCCTGAGTGATTTTTATTTTTATTTTAACTATGTAGAGATTCATTTCAAACTAAGAGGCAAGTCCTGCAGTAAGACAATCCAAAAAGATGGTTGACATGCTGTGCAGAAAACATATTGTCGCACTAGCAATACATTTCTTACAATGCATTTTTAGACTCCTAATCCATTCATTTGTACTAAACGTAACACCACTTGAGGTGTGGCATTTATTAGTCAAATAGACGACACACTCAACAGTTTCATTAGGGCACGGTTCCCATAATTCTGTTTTGAACAAATTACAGTGATAATCCGTCAAGGCTCAAAGCTCCGCCAACTGCAGAAGGCCGAGGGCAAAAAGGCCTTTGCCTGCTTGTGAATCAACAAGCAAACGGCAAGAACTTGGAACAGATGGATCACACCGTGTGCTGCTACTGAGGTGAGTAATAAAGGAGGTGTGACACCTGCTAATCACATTTGGGATGAGACGTGACCCCGCTTGGCCTCCGCTGCATTTTAATTTCATCTACCCTAGTCCAGTACACTGTGGTTCCTTGCATGGTTAGGCCACTGCAAGCTTTTGGTTTCAACTTTTAAATCCCAGGAACAGGATAATTCAATTCAACAAGAATCTTGCCTGCAAATATTCTTGACATTTTATACCATAAACATGTCTTTACTTTTTAATTAGGGCATCACATATTGTTTTAAACTATTTTGCGTGACAGGACACCCTTAGGGTGAAATGTTAGCTTTTACACTTACACATAATTGATCAAATATGTGCATGGAACTCCAAGAGTACCATAACAAACCCATGGAGATTGAGAGCTTGTTTCACAATGGAGGAAGACAAGTATGTCAGACTGGCCAGTTAAATCAACATTAATGAATTTTAATTAAATTTTGATATTTTTCTACCGACTATAATCCCATCCATACAGCCATTTTCTAAAATCAACATACACTCTCCTGCATAGTCTATCCTTAAAACTAATGGGTCAAAAAAAAGAAGAAAAAAAAAAGAAGAACGAATTTGACTTAACTTTGGGGTCTATTGGGTCAAATTGACAAAAAATGGGCTAACACACTACTTGGCCCAATTTGACCCAACTTTGGGTTGTATTGGGTCAAATCAACAAAAACTGGTCTGACAGACTACTTCACCCATTTTGACCCAACTTTGTGTTGTATTGGGTCAATTTGACAAAAATTCGTACGACACACTATTTAGCCCAATTTGACCCAACTTTGGGTTGTATTGGGTCAAATTGACAAAAATCCGTACGACACACTATTTAGCCCAATTTGACCCAACTTTGGGTTGCATTGGGTCAAATTGAAAAAAAAATTGGTCCGACACACTATTTAGCCCAATTTGACCCAACTTTGGGCTGTATTGGGTCAAATTGACCTAAGAAGTGTGTCAGACCAATTTGGGGTTGTATTGGGTCAAAGTAGTGCTTTGGAGCAGTTTTAAGAGTGCACAACATGCAGGCATTTTGAACCCTCTAAAAACAGGGACAAAAATCCCCTAACTTGTGTCAAAAACGGACCTACTATTTGGGTCAATCTGACCCAACTTTAAAAAAAATTGGTCTTTTTGTACATAACAACCCAGAAAGTGGGGCCAAATTGATCCACATAGCAAGTCAATTCAATTTTGACCTAAATTGGGTTAATCTTTTACCCAACTGAGTCAATTATGTAATTACTGTTTCTGGAACTTGTGAATGGCTGCTACGCTGTTAACACTGCAGAGGTAAAAGTACCGGTAACCCAAATTGTAGTAAATAGCTAACCCAGCGCTGGGTCCAAAAGAGACAGAGCCAATGCTGGGTTATTTATACCCAGCGCAGTGAGTTGAGAATTTTACCCAGCACGTTGGATCATCTTGATTCAATAAGGGGTAAAAACTACCCATACTAATAAGTTAAAGGTACGAAGAAATGGGTTACTAATTTTATTTCCAACCTTGAGTGTCATATTAGTGTAGGAAAGGTGCTTTATAAATAAAGTTTGATTTGATTGAAAATTTACTTCAACTTTATTACATAAAACTCTAACTGAATCCAATCTTCAACCCAATCTGCTGAGTCAAAAATAATGAACCCAACTTGGGTAAAAGTAATCTTATCTGCTCAAAATCCACATCTACCCATATGAGTGGGTTAGGAAAACAACCCAGCACTTTTTGGGGGTGTATCAGCTCACCCGCGAACCGAATGAGAACAAGTGCCATGGAAAACTGAAGGATGGCTGTTTCTGTGGCTGCCTGTCAGGAATAGACCCAAACATTTTAAAAGGCACTTAAACACACTACCAGAGTCAAGTTCATGTTTGGCATACAAGGAGAGGCCAGTGAAGCACTAACACAATATTTTTGCTTCCTTCAAAACAAACACACCCAAATCCAACAGAATCATTTTTGCCAATTGGCTATGGATTTGGTCAAAATAAATAAGATAGAAATGATAAAAATAAAAGTCACCAGATGATCCAGCAAAAGCTGCGATTTCATCCCGCAATGCAACAGAAGCTCAAATCACTAAAGTAAAATCCAATACAATTTTTTTTAATCATTTTTGTTATTAACTGAGCTTTTTCATTCTTCACTTTCAATCCAATAATCATCATTTAGGCATCTAGGATACAACATTTTAGGTCCCTGGGGATACAGTAAAACAAGAAACACACCCGCACAAACATGCACACTCACACATATTGGGAACTGTAGGATGATTGCTGGTCATTTAACTTTTAACGCTTTTGAGCACTCCTAACAGTCTCAACTAAATAAATTGTTTCATTACCCTTTACTGTGAAGACACAATTACAACTGTCCAAGGGGAGATGATTGCTTCAGAGAGGAGTGTGTTCACATTAAAGCAATGTACTTCGTTTTTTATCGCCATATTGTCCAGAGCAGCCAGGATAGAAACTCGTGTACCACTTTCATCGCTTAGGTTGCAATAAGCTCCGTTTCCCCAAAAAATGCGTACTCAAAAAGAGTTTTGTTGTTAAAAAGGCTGGCTGTAGTTTTGCACATTTGGTATGTTTACTTACTGCAGTTGGTAAGACTATAAAAGTAAAATCACATTACAACTGACATACAAGGAAAAAAATAGTAAATGTGAAAACAGTCTAAATGTCATTGCAGGTAAATTGTGGATCCTTTTCTGCTGTCCGCCATTATTATCACAAAGAAAGTTAAGATGTTCCGTTTGTTGCTCCATATAAAAAAAAAAAACTCAATATACAAAGGAACTAAAAAATAATTTCTTGGGGCATAATTTGGTAGTACTTTGACTTGGTATGGAGCCATAAATATACATTGAGATAAACTACTAAATGTGGTTTTAACAAATTTGTGATTTTTAAAAGTTGGTCCAAAGTAGTAGAGAAGGGATCAAGCACAAGGATGGAATGGACAACTGGCGGCACCTTTAATAACTACAAAAAAAAAAAAGAAAAAAGAAAAAAAAAGAAGCTACTTTTAATTAATGTTTTTAGAAATACACAAGAAAATCTTAATAAAAAAAAAAGTTAATACCATTCAATATATTATTACCTTAAAAAGGGGAATTACTCTGGAAAATTATTCAGGAAAAATCCAAAGTATGGAAAAAATTATTGAAATCTACAAACATGCAAATTACGGTTTTGCCCAACTTCAAATGTGCTGGGGTTGACGAGTTTTAAGTTGTAATATCACCATTTACCACTAGATGGCACCCTACACCACAACGCGAGTAAGCCTAATTATTTTTTATTTTTTTTGGGTGAATTTGGAATGATAGGCAGGACAAAAATAGTACATTATTATACTAAAATTTTGAGCGAGTTGATTTTTTGTAAAAAAAAATAAATAAATAAAAGAAAAAGTACAAAATGTGTTCTTGCACTTAATGTTAGTTTCTTGTTCAGCAGTTTTATGCGGTCCTTGAATGGTCATTTGCGCTGGGGTGTAGGATAATAGTACGAGGTTATTTGTTTGAAAGTTGAAAATTGTATTATCAAGAATTTCATATTAAAAGCACATATTTTGCACGTATTTTGTCCATACCTAAAATAGCGTTTTTGTCATACATCCAGTCAGGAAGTATGTGGTCCTATGTGGAGCCTCCATTAGCACTGATGAAAAACTTGTGGCCCTCCCCAGCATTTATTTTGTCTCCAATTGTACAGACATCAAACATTGTGTGTTGAAATTGGTCGCACATTTTTCTCTGCTCATCCCACTTGTGTTCTTAATGAGATTATCTGCGAGAGACGAGCGGGGTAGCGGCGTCGGTAATTCCAGCCGCTCTCCCAACGATGGGAAAGTGCGATAGCGCAAACCCTCTGAGCCCCCGTCAGGAGCCTGGCAAGAGATGTGATGCAACCAGCAGAGTTTCAACAGGCTGAAATGAAGTTAGGATTTATTTTAGCGCCGCGTGTTGTTTTCGGCAGTGTATCTCTCGGGCCATCGGTCAGCTGAGGCGAAAGTCCTGAGGCTGCGTTCACAAGGGCTGTAGCTTAGATGTAATTAATCATGAGACTCCAGAGAGATAACGAGAAGTTCATTCTGATCTGAACATATTGAAACTGCTCAGCTCAGTTTTATTGGGTGGTGAACGTTAAGCTTAGTGGGGGGTGGGAGTGGAATCTACACTTCTATAGACTAGTTGCACTGCAAAAAATACAGTAGAAAATTTAAGAAAAAAAATATGGTAAAATTAGAAAAGGATTACTTTACTTTAGTGTCAAGGGGGGAGGTAACGGGTCCCATTTTTATTTTAAGTAAAAATAACTTGTCAAAGCAAAATAAGCAAATTGATGTTATGTTTAAGAGATGATATCTTACTTAAGATTTCAGTTTTTGCAGTGTGGTGGATCGAACCCTGATAGTTTTCTATGCGCATTCACCGAAGCCTTCTTTATTTAGGAATAAAATGTGATTTTATTCAAATTCAAGACACAGGTGTAGAATCTGGCTCTTTTCACCTGGAATTCAGAAAACAGCAGAGGCCCCAGAATTGAACCCTGTGGAACACCATTCGTTCCGTCATATGAATTCATATTGCGCATATTCGTCCAACCACTTTCAATGAAACAGAGCCAGCCCTATTTGGTTTTGGAATGTGGGAGGAAAATGGAAACTTAAGCAAGTATGGTGGTACAAACTTGAACCCAGAATCTCAAAACCTGTGCGGCAGATTTGTTGACCACTTTTCCTCAGTGCTGCTCCTGAGTAAAATAAAATTTTTTTTTTTTCAATTACTATATTACTGCAACATATAAAGCCCCAAAAAATTTTGATCCTCGCTCTCCCAACTAATTATAGACGCAACATTTTCAGAATATTTCAACAGAAGGAGGAAAAAGATGACGAAATATGAGCAAGAGTGAGCGAGGTAACGAGATTTACAGTGGATCAGCTGGAGGATTTTGGTTTCAATCAAACAACAATAAATTCTACATGTCTCATAATAAATCAGTGACTGCAACGTTTACACTAGAGCGGCCTGTGTGTTTTATCCAAGCGACTGCGCTCCACAAAACACCAGAGGTTAACCGCTTCTCCGTCAGTTACACGGCCACAAGACCCAAATCGGGGTAAGTGGCGTGGAATTGGTCAAATCCAAGGATGCGCGTTTTATCCTCATTTTTAGTTGCAAAATGTTATCTAATGTGATGTCATCATATCACACCAGCTGACTTTTGTCCCTTCTATTGCAATGAGATCTGTTTCCAATCTGATTCTGATCCTACCGAGTCCCCATTAAACAGAAGACAGGAAGTCCAAGTACGTGGGCGATGATGTCACTACGAGGCAAAAGGTAAATTCAGGATGGAAGCCAACGAAGCAGATTTAGTGTCACAGGAAGACTTTGACACACTGAGTTGTAGTTTGTTATGTTTCCAAGCAGAAAAGTGACACACACATGGGAGAACGCTTTCGCCTTTTTTGGCTTAACATTACGTGTTTAAACTTTCAAATACCTTTTTATAGCGCACCTATCATCCTTGTTTAACCTGTGCTTTTATTGTGGAGTTCGGCCTCGCACGTTACGACTCTTGAGAACCCGAGAGATGACACACAGCACCCAAGGGCAGATTCAACTAGGTTACTACGATGTATGAAGCAAATTTAAACATTTAAGCCATTAGGAGAAGTCGTCTTACATTTATTTATCATTAACTCCACGTATAACAAATATGGCCTTGTTAAATACAATTATTGTTGAAAGTTACACGTAATTACCATCTATTTGAAGCATTAAATAAGCAAAAATTTGTCTGGAGCCACAAAACATTTGAACGTGTGTTTATGTTAGTCTTATTGGTGCCACGCTAGAACATAAAAATATTTCCTGACATTTTTGGCAATTTGGTGGACATTTTATAGTAATTTTCGGGATGACATTTTTTTTACATTTAATTATTTGTTTTTAATTTAATCATTAATTCATTAAAACAGTATTTTATCTGAAAAAGGTCATTTCTAAATGTCCCCCCATTTTTTCATCTACCTCTCACATCTCTTTTTACAGCAACTTAAAAATTTGGACTCTCACATTAAAAATATATATTTTTTTAATTATTAGTTTTTTAATTAATCATTAATTGATTTGAACAATATTTCATCTTTAAAAAAATATGTTAAAAAAAAGTTAATTTCAACATTTTTTTTCCCATCTACCTTTCACGGCAACTTAAAAATTTGGACAATGACATTTAATTTTTTTTTTTAATTATTCGTTTTTCATTTAATCATTAATTTAATTTGAACAATATTTTATCTGAAAAAATATGTTAAAAAAGTTCATTTCTAAATTTTGCCCCATTTTTCATCTACCTTACACCTCTCTTTTTACAGCAACTTAAAAATTTGGACTCTGACATTTTTTGAATATTTATTTATCTTTTATTTAATCAGTTCATAAGAAGAATATTTAATCTAAAAAAAACTGTTATAAAAAGTTAATTTCTAAAAAAAAAATTATTTTAATTTTTATTAAATTAATAGACACAGAGCCACAGGTGAGGGACTAAGGAGCGTCCAGAGCCGCAGGTTGCAGACCCCTGCTATAGTTCAGCACACAACTGCTAAATGACTGAACACTCAGTTGAACATATGAGTCTATGTTATGTCGTTAAACAAAACTGATGGATCAGGCGGGTTTTAATTCCTTCCTTTCAGCATTCATATAACGCAAATGGCCATAATAGAAAATGATTAAGTTAGACACAAAAAAACATGAGCCATTTCTTTAACTTAATTGTACACATTGCACAAATTATTCTGTGAAGACGAACAACGAATTTTGCTGTGCCCTGTGGCCTTAATGTCGTTAAGATGACCCTTAAGCAGTAATACCACTAATATAATATTCTAAAGTGTAATTTTAATCATTTGTTCCAAAATCAGGCAGCTGTTCTCGTCAGCTTCAACATCATCAGTGCCAATCTAGTTTGCACTAGTAGCATTAGCATAGCCTCTTCTGTTACACATATGACGGTAATGATTAAAGAGGTCAAATGATGAAAACTCTAATTATCCAAAGGAGGCTTTGAACGTGCGCCCGTATTTTCAGTCTGGACGCAGAAGGGTGAACATCATCTCCTCCTCCTAAATTTAGCAACAAACAATAACAAGTTAAAGCTCTGTTGGCAACACTGAGGCTCCATCGCAATGACCGACAGTAGCTCTGCCACCTGTCGTCCTGGTAACGAAAGCTGTACTCGGCATTTGCATGTGACAGATCAGCCGCTAAAAACGGCGTGATTACCACAATGTGACAGGGGGATATTAATTTAAGTATGCTGTAATTCTTTTTGGTGTATTTTGATCGAATAACGTCAGATTTATATTTTACACCTGGGAAATGTTTTTTAAAAAGAAGGAAGAAAGGAGATGGTCATTATCATTAATGCTTGGTTGTTTTTATTTTTCACAAATCTAATTTCATTCTATCTGCTTCATACTTTTTTTTTTTTTTTTTTTTTACACTATCCTATTATATACAGCTGCTGTTTTTTTTTTTTTTTTTTTTTTTTTAAATTTAAGTGCTCTATTAATACAGTTGACTTGAATGTAGAGTGTCTCAAGGTTGTATTATTCGGTGGCATAACACTTCATTGTAATAACTGCATCAATTTATTTATTTTTGTATTGGTATTAAATGTATAATATTACAATTTTAAGTTCATTTCAATTTGTTATTTTATTTATCTGTTTATTTAGCTACATTCTTCTCATCAAACTATTCCATTTTATTTCATTCTGTCTTATGTTATTACAGTTGATGGTTATTTTTGTTGTTTGGATTGTGTAGCTGATGTTATGTTTGGAAAATGAGACGCAATGCCTGTTGTAGAGTCTGTTTTACTGACGTGTTTCGTCTCAATAAAAATATTTGAAAGAAAAGAAGTAAAGCAACTTTGAGGCAACAAGAAGCTCCCGTGTTTTGTTACAACCTAGCAATGCTAATATCCACTAGCTTGTCTATTGTGTTTCTCATTGTACTGTATGTTAGCATTAAGCTAGAGGACTCATGTTAGGCTAATGATAATGGTAATGTTAATTAGCACTTAAAATGGACATTTAGCAGATTATCATAAAAAAGTGGGCTTTCAAAAGTAGGTAAGAAAGGAAGTAAAACAACTTTTAGGCAACAAGCTACCATGTTTTGTTCCAAGTTAGCAATGCTAATATCCACTAGCTTGCCTATGTGTTTTATTTAAGTTAGGCTGATGTTAATGGTAATCTTACTTAGGACTTAAAATGAACATTTATGGTGACAAAAGAACACTTTTGCCTCAATGTATAATATAATATAATATAGTATAATATAATATAATATAAGTAAAATAAGGTTGCGATTTGTGGACTCACAACAACATCCTTAATCAAGCCCAAGTCAGGCGTTCATTCAAATATAATATTTGCGCTCATACATATCAGCTATGAGCATTTTCCTTCTTGAGGAATGTGCAAGTGTGCATGCAATTGCTTTTGTTTCGTCCGCGTCGGTCGAGTGTCTGTGTTCAAGTTAAACAATCCAGACGCAAGCGGCTCGCCTCCTCCATCATCCTCTCCACTTGAAGAAGGGAACGCAAACACAGCTGTCAACTGAGTCATGGCCGCTAACATCCACAATAACTCCGCGCTGCGAAAGAGCAGTGTTTATGGTCACTATTCTGATGAAAAATGTAATCTATCCTCTCCTAAATGTTGTCCAAAGGGTGAAATATTCTAATGCATATAAATCATATCTTATTAATAGAAAGAGCGATGTAATTAGAAGGTACAATAGCATCTCTATTGTTGCCATGGTTTCAGTGGTCTAACACAAGGTGGACTAGCCAGAACACCTGTCATGCTATTTTAGCGTTAGCGACAAAGCTAATGTTACTGTTCAGATTTGTGTGCAGTGTTTGCATGTATCAACACACTGACACCATCAATGTTTATTTGAAGGCATTATGTTATAAACAGACGTGTTGTTAATGTTTAGCACGTACTGTATATTCATGTTGTGGCATTTTTAGTGTCCCACTATATCTTTGTTGGATAACAAATGTGTTTCCGACTGGCTCACTGAATCTACCTCAAGCTTACTCGTGTCATTTTGTCTTAAAGAGAAATTTAAAAAAAAATGAAAAAGTGCACCATCTCGGCCAGTGGCTTTTTGTAAGCACAACAAATGAAAACATACAGTAAATCTATTTGAACTGTCATTGTGTCGTTTTCATGCATTCCGAATGACATCATTTACTTGGAAGTTCAAACAAAAATACACGTCTTTGGGCCACTAGACAATTCAAACAAATATAAATGCAGAGTCTACAGTTGAGAAGAGAATACTTACTTGGAAATCTTGTACTGGGGGAATTCTAATTGCAACGCAGCAGACACGTCCACATCAAAATTTAGCAGTAATAAATTTTATAATAATGCAAGTATTTGTGGAGACTAAGGTCAAGTTGTAATTCACAATTTAATAAAATCTGCAGAATTTCACAAGTTACTTCATGTTAAAGATTAGATAGCTCTTTAAATGAAAACCAACGTCTTACAAATGCATGACATCTAGTGGCAGAAAAATGACCTAAACACAAATCAATATCACACTCATTTTTTGTTACTGTATAATACATTTTTTTTATTTTAACTCAATTTTATGAATTATTATGAAATTACTGTATCAATGACTAAAAGATGCAGCCATATTTCTATTAGTTTAACATTTTTTCCTACTTTTATGTTAACAAGAGTATGATTTTTTTTCTAAGTTTTTAATTTAAATTAAAAAAACTTAGAAAAAATATTTTATTGTGCATTTTATTGTAAATGTACAATAAAATGTACAATAACTCTTTGACTAACAGACGTTTTCAGAAAAGGGATGCCGTGGGTGCCAGCCGATTTAAGCATTTTTGACTGATATTTCAGGGTCCACAGAAAATTATGTGTTTGGGCTATGGAAACACACATACTACCAAATGAAAGATTGGACTCTCATCTTTCATCAGAAAAAAAAGGTTGTTTCTACCTTATTCCATTTTTCAGTAATCAACAATAGAAAATGGTTAGTTTCACCTCTGTTTTGAAAAAAAACGTATTTTAACGTCTTTGGCACTCCTCCATAGGATTTTACTAAACGTTATTTAACCTTTTTGGCAGTCAAAGAGTTAATATATGTTTTTCTAAGTTTTAATTTAGGTTAAAACAAAAAAATAAATAAAAAATATACGATAAAATGTACAAAAATATGTTTTTCTAAGTTTTAATTTAAATTAAATTAAAACTTAGAAAAAATATTTTGTTGTACAGTTTATTGTATATTTCGAACAGATAGAACATTTGCGATTAATTGTGAGTTAAGTTTTGAAGTCTTGTGATCAATTACGTTTAAAATTTTCAATTGCCTGACACCCTTGGTGAATACCGGTAACAGATAACGGTATTGAGTCGATACACAACCTCATTTAATTCGCGATGGTGCCCTCTTGTGGCCGTTTTATGATCAGGAACTACTTGTAGAAATTAGAAATAAAAATCCCAAATTGCTATATTGGGATATCTAGATTGATCTTGAAAATGATGTCATTATTTTGGGTGGTATCTGCATTTGTCAGCCTGAGTGACTGACAAAACGCAATAAGTCAAGCATGAAAAGAAACTGGTGTCTTTTACCTCAGTGCCATTGACGTCCCGTTGACGGATGTCGGCGAGCACACTCTGTGGGTCGGTCCGTAGGAGAAGCTCCCCTGCCGCGCAAAGCGCTCGTCCCCACAACAAAGGATCACCAGAAAGGCCCTCCGAAAAGCTCGGTTCAAGAAGGCATACAAAAAGGGATTAAGGCCAGAGTTAATGTAGCCCAGCCACAGCCACGCCGTCCATAACTGCCAGGGCACAGAGTAGTGAATAAAGGGGTCCACCACATTAGTGATGAAAAACGGCGCCCAGCACAGGCAAAAACATCCCATGATGACCGCCAGCGTCTTTGCCGCCTTCGTCTCAACACGCATGCGGCTGTTGGCAACGGGGGCCGGCTCTGGGAACAAGTCCCCGTCTGTCCCGAGGTGGTAGTGGTCCGCCGGGTCCGAGCAGGTGGATGACCTCGCAGTGACGATGGGGGACGTGGTGCCGGCGGCCGGAGCGGAGCCGGCGCGTTGAAGGGTCTCGATCTGCCGCACGTGGCTCATGGCGGTCACGTAGATGCGTTGGTAGGCCAGGACCATCAGGGCCAGCGGCACGTAGAAGGCCACCGTGGAGCAGATGAGCGCGTACGGACGATTGACCAGAAACACGCAGCTCGTCTCGTTGGAGCCACCGGGTGAGCTTCGTCTTTCTTCTATCTGGGACACACAGCGAAACATTCACTTTAACTTATCATAGCTTCAAAAATATTGTAGTTTCAGCATGTCTATGCATCAAGCAGTAGTGGGCTTCCGGTACGTATGTGTGGATGTTTGATTTTTTTCATTTCATCGGATTTCAGCCACTAATTGCTTCCATGTCAATGTAATCTGCTCAGGGCTGAATAAGTCAACAAAGCTTCAAAATATTAGCAATGGGACTATTTCCTTAATCAGAACTCCAATTTGCTTTTTTTCAAAGTTTTAAATTTAAATTAAAACTTAGAAAAAAATATTTTTATTGTACATTTACAATAAAATGCACAATAAAATGTACAATAATATATGTTTTTTTAAAGTTTTAATTTAAATTAAATCATTCACTGCCATTGATGCCTATAAACGTCAAAAATTCATTTTAACTATTTCTATTAGTTTAACATTCCCCCCCACTTTTGTTAAGAACAGTATGAAAAAATAGACATTATTTATTTATTTATTTATTTATTTTTAAAGAAAAGAAAAGATTATTAAAAATTAGGGGCGTCAGGCGATAATTTTTTTTAATTGTAATTAATTGCATGAAAAAAAAAACTTTTTTTTATACTGCTGTTAACAAAGGTGAAAAAAAATGTTAAAGCTAATAGAAATAGTTCAATGATTTTTTTTTACGTCTATAGCCGTCCATGGCAGTGAATGAGTTAAATTAAAACTTGGAAAAAATATTTTATTGTACATTTTATTGTACATTTCGAACAGATATAAAATTTGCTATTAATTGTGAGTTAAGTATTGAAGTCATGCGATCAATTGGCAGGTGAATGAGCACCATGTGAGCTAGCTAGGGAGCTAGCTAGCTAGCACCTGAAAGTAAAAACCCTGCTACAATTTGGCTTTAGCCCCTGATGCTAGCTACCTAGCTAGCAAGCAGGTAAACGAGCAACATGGGAGCTATCTAGCTAGCAGCTGGGGCTAAAGCCAAACTGTGGAAGGGTTTTTACTTTCTGGACCTGGATTGGCCACCTCTGGTCTTTGTTTACATTTTGTTTTGTCATGTTTTAGATGAGTATGTGGTAAAGTTGCATTCTATTACAGTGCATTTTTGCATCGTATTGATGTTTTCTATCATTTCAACATAACAGAGGCGGTATAAAACAGCTAACGTATGCACAGGCCGACACTGCCAACCATCCATGCAGTCTCTACACAGCTTATCCCATTTAGGGTGCGCATGGAGCCGTAGCCTATCCCAGCTGACTTTGGGTGAACGGAACATTACACCCTGGACCTGCACCGTGGTTGCTAGACAATCACAAGGCACATTCACTTTCACATTCACACCATGAATGAGCTCATGCAGCTTGAATGGAAGAGAGGAGAGTGAACCGCTAACCCATCAGTAACTATGAATAAAAGATGAAGGTAATAAAGCGTTTAGCATTTTATGTTCAGTACACATTTGGGTGATAAAAAAAACCTAGTTCAGTACTTACTGCAGCACACCATGCAATGAGTTAAACTGACAAATAAAGTAAGCTCAAGTCAACGTATGTATTTGCTTATAACAACAACATTTGGATTGATAGATACATTTGTTTAATTTCATTGTGTTCTTTATCAATTACATGGAAAGCGTCCAACTTGGAATATTTCCCAAAATCCCCCCTTGCTAAACTGGACATTGACTGTTTCCGGAACGTTTGCAGAAATTAAGTGGAAATTTTCCGCCCTTTTGAAACCCGGCATCGTACCCAAAAAAGGTTTGTTATGATCTTTGCTACATGGCTCGCCGAGGTACAGCGTGTCCTCGGAAAGTAAAGGTGAAACGTCTGCACATCTTTTACATTCTGCAGGTGCGCTCAAGCCAAAAAGTGAATTTTGCCACCTATAAATCTCAGCGTGTGGTGAGGTACTGTGGGGCTTTGGTTCTGATGGATTATGAAATTGGACCTCTCCATGGCACGCTACTTTGCAATTTATATCCAGTAGTGAGGTGGTTGAATCCTGGCGTTTTCCTTTCACGTGATAACATGTTTTTTAAAATGTTTTTTTTAACATCTGCTTTGATGCAGCCTCTGAACTGTAGAGAACGGGTGAAGCAATGGTAGTAATTACAAAAATGGCCAGCAGGTGGCAGCAGAGTATAAGAGATCAACCAGGACCATGTTGCAAAGAGCTGTTTTCCCCACAGTTTTAAACAGATTTGTGAATAATGATGAAACTTAGCTATATTCTAATGCTAATTGATGCAAAATGGAAACAGAGAAATATACTTTTTTTTTCCAGATGAAAGAAGAGACTAATCTTTCTTTTGGTATGTTCCTTGAAAAATCTGTCAAAATCCAGTAAAACAGCAGGGAGGGAAGGGGGTTGCTTCAGTGAAAATGGCTGGAATGAGTCAATTGTTTGAAGTTAAAAGAGCTACTAAATCATGTAGTCATACAATTGTGTTGAGGTAATTTTATGCCACTAGGTGGGATTAGTGTTTCATGTTGGATGTTGGCGACAGGAACATGTTGTTTTTTTTTTTTCAAAATCAGCGCAATTGGTGTTTGGAACATGAAGCAACTTGTGGACATTTTGTTCATTGTAAATTACAGCTAGTCATCAGTCCACACAAGTAAATATTTTTTTAAATTACATTTATTGTTGCTAAATTGCATTATAGTGACTCCTTTGTACAAGGTTGTATGTAAAAAAAAAAAAGAAGAAAAAAAGGCATGAACAACAATGCTTTTACGGTACATCAATTGTATTTCAATTTTTAATGCCTCTTGAAATCATACTCAAATGTTTTTTAATGCCATTTCAGGCCTCAATTTGAGCAAAATCAATTTCATGACTTTAAATGCTTTTTAATGGCCCCCAGTATAGCTTGGGTCTGTTTCCATTATGAAATGAACAATTTTTTGCTTATTCAAAAGGTCATGTTAATACGTATTTTCTTGAAAAAAATTGAATTCGAAACGCTAATGCCATTCATCGTATGTCTGACCTAATTCCTGACACATGTCGTTTGGCAGCAGCCCGTGGCTTCGGGAAAAAAGCAAAGAGATGCGTATTTCATTAAACCTGGCTGAATGAATAAGTCCATCTCTGCCCTCCCCCCTGGGATTTGTGCGGCTTATTTCAAGGTAGCTCTGAAATAACCTGGCCGCAAAACACAGGCCGACCAGCAGAAAATGTCCGCTCAAGTGCTGTCATTGCTCGCAGCCAGTCAGCCTCCGCTGAGGACAAAATTGTTTTGTGATCACCGCATTACTTTGTCATCGGCGGAGGGATTGAAAATGTTATTACAAACACGTAATATGAGGCTGCGGAGCTTTATGTTCCGTTTGCCCTCGCCCAAAGAACATCTTCCTCTTTAAGGAGGATATACTGACTCTTCACCGCTATATATTTAGTTGACCTTGGATTCGGATGCTTTTTTTTTTTCTTTCTTTCTCTCTGTGAATTGATTACCTCGTCCTCTGCGACCGTGCCAAGTGAGCGCGGACTTACTATATCCTCGATGCCAATGGCGTTCCAGCTTTGCATGATGGGTAGGAAGGAAATGAAGGTGGGGATCAGCCAGCAGCCACCGAGCATCACCGCCACTCGCAGAGGGGTCATCTTGTGTCGGTACACAAGAGGCTGGCAGCAGATTGCGTAATACCTGAAAACACGCGTGCAGACCAAATGTCAGCGGACTCTTTTTTTTTTTTCCCATTAGTTGACACACAAAAGCGCACAAATAAACACAGACCTGTCCAGTGCAATGCAGCACAGATGCAAGATGGATGCAGTGGTCAGGAGGACATCCAGCGACGTCCGCACGAGGCAGAAAATCTCGCCGTATTTCCACACGCCGGTGGTCAGCTCGATGGCGGCAAAGGGCATCACCACCAGCGCCACCAGCAAGTCAGCAAAGGCCAGCGACACAATGAAGTAGTTGGTCTTTTTCTTCCTGACATATGACGAGGGAGAGGAAAAACAAAAGTATATGTATTGAGTTACGAGATCTTGTACATCAATTTTATTATTATTATTTTTATCAAACATGAAAGACCCAACACAGAAATAGATTCAGCTAACTGTTCACTGTCAGATCTACTTTTTACGTAAACAAGTGCAATTGGTCATTAGGATTGGTCATTTTCAGAAGATGTTCAGAACAAAGTTGTTTTAGCGAACAAAAACGAATGAAATGACTAAGACTAATTCAAAAGACATTTGTGTTAACAAAATAAAAATATAAACGAAAATGCTTTTTAAAAAAAACTAAAACTAACTGTATAATTATAGCAAAAATATCAATTTTAACTCATTCACTGCCATTGACGGCTATAGACGTCAAAAATTCATATGAACTATTTCTATTAGTTTAACATTTTTTTCCACTTTTGTTAACAAGAGTGTTAAAAACTTTTTTTTTATTGTACATTGAGAACAGATATAAAAAATTGTGATTAATCGTGAGTTAACTAGTGAAGTCATGCGATTAATTACAATTATTAATTTTAATCGCCTGATGCCCCTAATTTTTAATAATCTTTTCTTTCTTTTTTAAATCGCGTCAGGTGATTAATTTTTTAAATTGTAATTAATCACATGACTTCAATAATTAACTCACGATTAATCACAAATTTTATATCTGTTCTAAATGTACAATCATTTTCTTTTTTAAGTTTTCATACTCTTATTAATGCAAGTGGAAAAATGTAAAACTAATAGAAATAGTTCAAATGAATTTTTGACGTCTATAGCCGTCAATGGCAGTGAATGAGTTAATCATTGGTAATTAATTTAATACATCAGCCTTTAAATGTAATTTCAATATTTAATTATAATATATTTATGTTGATATTAACCGGAATATAGATGTTTGAATTTAAGTGTGTCAAAAAAAAAAAGCACCTTCAAATGACGTCACTCCTAGACAACAATTTTGCATGCTTGACTTTTGGCTCTAATGGCTCGGCATGCTTGCTTTTTCATTTAACTCAGCCGAAATGCAACCCAAACGTAAGACATACGTTACTTTTTTTATTTTACCATGGTGTTTATTAAATATTGCGCACAAGTAAAACATAAAAAAACTAATACTGAAACTAACAAACTAAACTAAAACTAAGCATTTTTAAATAACTAAAACGAATAAAAACTAACATAACCGCCCTGAAAACAAAATTCAAAACGAAATAAAAACTAACTAAAATGAAAGTTCCAAAACCATAACAACACTGGTTCAGAACAATAAAACCCTTTTCACACTGCACTTCTTTAGTGTGAAAGAGTCTTGCGGCAAGGCAAAAATTGGTTACCAGCGTGCCCATATTTGGAAGTGCCAACGTAGCAACCTACCAGGAAGTACAAACAGAGATTTTACCACTCCTTAGACCACACTTGGACAAGATGTATCTTTCATTGCTGCAAAAGAAAACCCTGACTTTGCTCATTGTAAGAAGGAGGCGCAGAGAAAAACGAATGACTTGGCAGGAACCTCGATGAGTTAATCAATCATGCAGTCGTTACTTGTAAATAAGTCCGCCAAAATATCACTATATCACTTCGCTAGCTCCTCTCCAATTGGAGGCTTAAGTGTGTTGTTTTCAAAAAAAATACGTACCAGTTGTCAAACCATTAAAACAGACAAAAAATCATGTAAAAAAAAGTCTCACCGTAGATGCCGATCCTTGCAAAGCGCCACCATGACCAGCAGGTTACCAAACACCGTCATGATGATAATGACGGAAAGCGTAATGGCGAGCAGGATGTTCTCCAGCGACCTCAGAAACTCCTGATGCTCTTGTTCCGGTTGTTGATGTTCTGTATTTATCACACCGTCCTTCAAACTGCCAAAAACAAAATCAACCAAAAGTTGAGCTCGAATTTTGTATTTCAACAAACAGTATGTTGATTCTCTTCTCAATCCAAATTGGCTTTTTTTTTGTTTCTGTGCTTTTTTCTTTTCTTTCTTCTTTCTTAATGTAATAACGGGAATTAAAAGTTTGGTCGAGGAGTTAAACTTTGACCTTGTAGCAGTTTTTTGGGGGGCAAAATAAAAGTGAGGGATGTGTTTTTCTGCGTAATAGTGCCTCTCAAAAAGTGAAATTTTCATAATGTATCCTTAAAGACTTAAAGAAGGAATTACAGATGAGATTATTATTATTTTTTTGGGGGGGGGTTCGGCGCTTACAGTGGAGGTGATGCTGTGGCCATCACTGGTCATCTGCCTAGAGGTCAGCTGAGGAGACTCCTCTTCACCCCATGCTCCTGACCTGCCAAAACAATATGTATTGCATACTGTATTAACCCTGGAGAACCCACGGGGTCAAATTTGGCCCCTATAAATTCTGCTACTCAAATAACAGAGACCTTTTTTTTTTTCTTACAAATTTAACTTCAAAAGTCCAGAGTGCCACTTCTGACCCCTGCATGGGGCCATCTAGTGGACGAATATTGCACTTACATGAGCCAGAGTGGTGGTGACAAGATGGCTAAAATACAACAAATAAAACTAAAAAATTATATTGTTCAATAAAGCTGTGTAGTTGATTGATTATTTTCTTAAATTCTAAATAGTTTACTGACAGTTTTTGGTATTCAGATTTTTCGAAACGATACCCCTAAATCCCAAAGGGTCAAATTTGGCCCTAATCATAAAATAGGGAATACATTGAAAAAAACATTGAAAAAAACATATATTTTGGTGTTCAGTGAACTTATAGCAGTCATTTAATGTATAATTCATAATTTTCCAAAGAAGAAAAGGGTTCTTGGGTTCTCCAGGGTTAATTCATTACATTACCAACTGAATACCATCAAATAACGTGAATAACACACATCCATTAACGCTTCCCCAAAATCACTTGTAAAAATCAAAAATTTTTCCCACTGCACTTAATGCGGTCTGCCAATTTGCTGGTATTCTTTATTAATATAATCCTTCATTATCAGAGTGTACTTGTTTGACTCTCACCCAATCTACAAACTTGGGCCCAAATAATCCCGTTTCAGTCTACTAAACCAACAGACAAGTTTCGTTTCAGCGTTTCCTCGTCTGTTGCCATCTCGTCTTCTGTTGACAAAATAGGTTACACCTTCGGCAGAGAATGAGGAAGTAGTAAAACGTGAACCGCTTGGAAACACGCAGCAGACACTCACAGTCACAGAACAAGAGAAGCAGATCTTACGCACCCTTAATAAAGTCATTTGTAGATATTCGTGTCCCCGTTCGGACTTTATTCCAAAATTGAATTTTGGCATTGTGCGCCATTTTAATTCTTGAGTAACAGCAAAGGGTTTTTCAAACGGCTTATCGCCTTTTAAGCACCTATTATGACTTCATCTGTGTCTTTTTTTTTTATGATCCCTGTGAGGTGTTATCAGAGTCAAGTGTCAACAAAATGCCCTCAAAGTGACAGACGGCGATCCTGTCAATACCCACTTCCAACAGATAGCACATCATTTACTCTATTGTCACATCACCATCCTCCTCTGCCTGTGACGTGTTACACTCCAAGACTTTAAGGTGTCACTTTCATTATTCACTTTATCCAGCTTTTTTTTTTTTTTTTGGGGGGGCCTTGTTATAGGCTCCTACTGTGTAATGTACTCCATTAAATTTTAACGGATTATACTTCTCAGTATGCTCGCTACTTTGAACGAACTGTATTAAGTTGTGTTCTCAACGCCCATAAGTCAGATCTGGCCCTCCGTGCCATTAGAAAAATGTAAAGAAAATTGCGTAATATGACAAGACAATTAACATTAGGGTTGCGGAACGTTTTCGCCACTTAATGTACCCAATGTGAAGCTAATCACGAGCATAAAATTAAAGTACGCAGCAAACCGATTTTTTTGT